>NW_026869601.1:0-160358 GCF_023558535.2 Drosophila nasuta | reverse complement strand
AGCTTCATGGGTTTGTGCGGTTGGTATCGCAAGTTCGTTCAGAATTTTGCCTCGTTAGCTTCACCTTTAACCGATTTAATGACCACTAAACGAAGATTTAGTATGACACCGGAAGCTTGCACAGCATTCGACGTGTTGAAATCACGCCTTAGTGAAGCTCCCGTGTTATGCAGCCCCTGATTTTACTAAGCCATTCGCAATACACTGCGACGCAAGTAAATCTGGCGTTGGGGCAGTATTAGTTCAATTGAAGGAGAACGGAGATGAACGTCCAGTGGCTTTCATTTCGAAAAACTCAACAAAGCTCAACGCAATTACACTGTCACCGAGCAAGAGTGTTTAGCAGCGATTGTAGCACTGAAGAATTTTCGTGCTTACGTGGAAGGTCCCGAGTTCACCATTGTGACTGATCATGCTTCATTAAAATGGCTGATGTCCAACCATGATTTAAATTCACGTCTAGCTCGTTGGGCATTATCGTTACAAAGGTATCGTTTTAAAATAGAACATCGGAAAGGCTCGATGAATGTGGTACCAGATTCTCTGTCGAGTGAATGAAGATGGCGTGGCTGCAATAGACTTACGACAGGGTTTAATTGTGGATTTAGACATTTCAAGTCTCAAGAGTATGTATTTGCAACGAGAAGAAGCACAAGGCGACAGGGCTATCGGCATTTGCGGGGCACGCTTTAGAGTCCGGCTCTAGCTCGTCGGCTTTGGGGTGGTGGTCTTGCTTATACCAATAGCCCTTTCTTCGCTGCTCATTATTATTAATTTAAGATCAGAAATTGAGCGTGCTGCGACGAAGAAGGGATTGCTAGAAAACTAGCCGGAAAGAGAAGGAAGATCCAAAAATGTCTCAAAAATAGAAAAAAACAAAGAGAGAACAAGAGAGAGAGACAGAAAGAGAGAGAAGAGAGAGCGAGAATTGAGGCAGGCCAAAACAAAGAGAGAACAAGAGAGAGAGAGACAGAAAGAGAGAGAAAGAGAGCGAGAATTGAGGCAGGCCATCACAGCTGTTAAGTGATGAAGTCCCTCCCAACCTATGATCACAGCATCAGAGCATGGCTCTGGTGATCCCTTCTAACCCTACGACAGTGGTGTCGCTGGCTTGTTTCGGCTAAATGAAAAGTAAATTATTTCATGGTATACAATATTTAATTAATGAGAGATTTTAAACAATAAGGCATTAAGAACAAAAATAGTACCGAATTATCAATAATAATAACATAAGAGGCTAGTTGCAATAATATTATAGTTTCTTTTAAATATATAAATGTATTTTAATTTCAGTGCTTTGTATTATTTCATGTATCAAATTTTAAACTTTAATTTAATTTTGTAATTTATCTTCAAACATTTTTTTATAATATTTAATAGTTTGAATTCTTTTCGTATGCTTTTCTATAAATTTGTATTTCGTGTTTGTACAATGTAAATCGAGGTGAAAGTATAAAGTGTGTGTTTCGCAATAATAAACTCACCAACAGAACTCCTGCGGCGGCGATCGATCTCCGACGAAGGTGTGCTGGAACAGTGCTAAATTAAATAAAAATACAACTTTCACCAAAACACTTCATATTGTACCTACGCGAAACTGGTACTAGTTATTCAATATAATTTGCATACGTTTTCATTTTTTTTTTGTTTTAATTTTTGCTATTTTAACTTGCACTGATTTCCATAACTTATTCGTTTAATTTAATTCAACATAATAATTTTCGTTTAGGCATTTTGCCTTCGAAGCTTTTAGCTGTTTTGTTTTATATTTTAAATTTTGTTGTGACTTGTGCACATCACATTCAACAATTGTTTTAAATTCTAAATTCTCATGGCTCTACAATTTCTTATTTAATTTCAACTATTTCTTTATATTTGTACATTTGTTTTATTTAATTCTTGTAGCGCTTCACCTTTTTTATTTGTTGTTTTACAATATTTTAGCGCTTTTATTTTGAATTGAATGTGGCACAATACATGTTCTAATTTTAACTTTTTATTTTTTATATCAACAAAACAGCTGCGCTAATTCCTTATGATTTTAAATCATTTTATCTTTTAACTTTTGTAACGAATCACTAGTGTAATATTCGTCGGGTGCTGGTGTTGGGTTTACTAGTGTGGCGTACGCGCTGGCTTCTCCGGGCTTTGCTCAGATTGCATGGGGTTCAAGGAAAGGGCCAACTAATAGGACGCACCACTTATAATAATAATACATTTAAAATTCGCGTACATAAGGGAAGACAGAAAAGAAGTGCAATGGGAAGGTTACAATAAACAATAGTGAAAGAGAAGAGAAAGGGAAGGAGAGGAAGGTAGGTTAACAAAGAAGACGGAGCCACTCTCTCATGCAACACAGCTGATATTGTGTGCAGACGCCCACCCTACCGTGATCCTGCATTCAAATGCCAAAATTAAAAGTTGGCAGGATCCCTAAGAGACAGTGGTTCGGCTAACCTACTCCTGCTTGGTTAGGCATGGTTCCAAAATAAAGTAAACACTTAAGCGGACATACTTAATTTATTAACATATAAGAAAAGTGATTTGAATTTTAACATTACAAACGAAATAACAAGGAAAATAAATAAATAAATAAATTAACGGACAAACATAGTAAGTGTGTATGAGGCGTAATTAAAATAAGGCAAAAAGAAAAAAATAAATAGAGAAAAACAAAAAAAATAATTAACCTATAAATATAAAATATGATCTAACATAAATATAATATAAATAATTATTTTTGGTTTTGAAATTTACTAATAATTTAAAATTTTGCAAATAAACTGAATTCACTAGAAAGCACAATGCATATAGGCAAACATTATCTATCTTTTTAAACAAAAAAATTTCTGCGCAAGCAATTGGATGAGGATCAGCTGTGGCTGTCACTCAATGCAGGCATATGTATATGGCCAGCCTTGGTCATTGACCGCTGGGACTGCAGTAGCAGCAGCAGCGCTATGGTGAGATGCACCAAAAGCTCTAACTCATATGTATCTAATCAATTAGTAAGAGTGAAACAGACTTACATACATTCGGCGACTCCACGCAGAAAGATCTTTCCTTGTGTTAGTGACTGTCTGTGGTGAAGCTGTGGATAAACAATAATACAAAGCTTTTGCGCAAGCGTAAAGCTGGCTGCTATGAGCTGCTAGGGCAATTCTTTGCAGGCAATACAGGCACAAGAAATTTTACAACTAAATACAATTTTTAAAAAATACTTTGCCTATATATGGTGCCTTATATGCATTCTTAACTGATTGCAGTTGTTACTTTATACAGCAATACCGTGGTACTTGCATTATGAGTGCCAAGAAAAGTTGTTGTTTCAATTTTCTCGCCACATCATAATACACTTACAACAATTATAAACATTCACTTAAAATGCACATTTTAACTAAACAATTTAAACTAACAATAATCCAACAAAAACAATCAAAAACATAGGCTGACAATCAGCTATTCGCCTTCGGCCGCGATGACACAATAAGGAGCAGCAAAATCCGTAGCCAGCGAATGAGGCGAGACTGCCAACGGTCAGTTGTTCGTCGACAACAGACGAAGCCAACCTGCTTGGAAGCAGTTCTCCGTTTAGCAGTGCGAGTCGGCAACTATCTCTGGCTACCGTCGTTTTAGGTAGACCATCTGTTTTGGTGTACCGACAGCTGATGAAGCCAGCACAGCTGCGTCGAAGCTTTTGTTGTTGGCCGTTAATAACTCATTACAGTGTGGTGAAGTTCCAATTGAAATGGATTTAAAATTCGACCACTGGGTTATTATTAATTGTTACGGCGTTTTACTACTGGGTCATTAAATTAAGTTTAATACCGGGTTATTAGATTCAGTATAATACTTGGTTATTATACTTTATGGCATAATAACTATATTATAATTTATGACGGAGTGCCGAATCCTAATCTGGAAAACGGCACTTGGTTTATTTACGCCAGTTGGCAAATTCCTCTAGTGGACAAACAGCTACAAGTGGACGGCAAGGTTACAAAAGTACGTTTTAAGCATCTTACTACACCAACCACTGATGTACTTTTTTCTATTAAAGCACATGCACTTTTCCACTATTTATTTTTTTTTCAGGTTCTGCACATAACCTGCTAACCATTCTTCCAACCAAAACCAACAACAAAAACCTTTTTTCCGGAATTTGACAATTAATCCTACTCAGAAGGTAATCGCTTGTCTATTTTGGTCTGGACTTAACACGATCAGCTGATCTAGCAATTCATGCTTGCATGTACCGTGGTCCACCAATAGATGGCGCTATTTTTGGAGCTTTCAGTCTCATTTGTAAATAAAGCTCCGCTTCTCAGTACAAAACATGACAAGACATTGAGTACCATTTTCTCAGACTACCAATAATTTTATACAACTAAACAAATTAAATAATACAAATTAACTAGGACAATAAACATATAAATAAATAATATAATAAATAATAGATAGAAATATGTAGGTGTATAGAAAAAGAACGAAAAAAATGTTGCATACTTTTAGGCTTAGCCAATTTCAGATACGACAAGCGGCCTATTACACATCCCCTGGCAAAATCACACTTAGTCGTTTTAACGACAAAGTGGGATACCCACTTGGAGGTAGCTTAAAAGCAATGATGCGAAGATACGCGATTATTGCTTACGGTCCTTCCATGAAATTTGCCAGTTCTGTTTGTTGCTCCGATGTCAACTCGAGTTGCTGCGAATGGTCAAAGGTAATTGAGGCAATGCTGTCAGTGTCAGCCGGGTGCATCAAACATATTGGCAATAGCTTGAAATCTCTCCAAAACTCAATACCCAAATATACGTCTTGCGACAAAGTCGGTACGATATAAAATCGTTGTGGTTGTATCTTGCCCTTAAATTGGACAGGAACACTCAATTTGCCACAAATTCGCTGCCTATTTCCATCAGCAGTTTTCACCGATGACGATAGTTGCGTATATTCGGTGTTGTTTGCTAGTATTTCCTCAGCTAACTTCCCACCAATGCAGTTAATACTAGCACCAGTGTCCATTAACCCAGTTAACGTTTTGCCTAGCATCTTGACTTGGGCATAAGGACGAGAATCACCAGTGATGTCTACTACTGACGCTAATACAGCTCGTTTTTCCTCATTATTACTTATTATATAGTTCCTTTACGCTGCTTATCGCGAATACCTGAACTACAAACATTCTCTACATTCGAACTAACAGATCTGGCCGGGTTTATTTGAATTTCAGAAACTATGTTGGATAAACTATTATCTTCATTTACTCGGGGTTGGTACCCTTTTAGACTTGTTTGCGTGCACTTGTTAACGGTGCCCGCACCTACAGGTTTGGTTGGAATTGCACACTTCGGGCAACTGGGTCGATAAGTGTCACGCTTACCACAACCGTAACAAAATACTTTACGTACGGCTACACAATCTTGGTATCTATGACCACTTTTCCCACAATTCCAACAAGAAAGTGTTAGAGCATCTACCTCCAGATTCTCTGATTCTTCAACATCATCCTCTGCGTCCACTGTGGCTTGAACCGTGACTTCACTTACATGCCGTCTCGGTAAACCCCTGGGAACGGTTGATGGCATTGAAATAGTTTTCAAAAACCTCTCTCGCGTACGAACAGTGTGACGCAACTGCTCAACGCTGAATATTGGCACATATAATAACTCGTGCTGAATATCCGAGAGCAAATTGGCTCGCAAGACTTCCAGCATGGACTGCTCACTCATTGGGCTGTTCAAACGATCTACTAATGCCACAATGGCTTCGTAGAACTGATCGAACGATTCGTTGGCTTTCTGCTTTCTTTGCGAAATAGCTGCTCGAATCTCCAAATCAGTTCTGCCATCTGTAAACTGATTTTTCAATGCCTTGCATAAGTCTGCCCAACGAACTTCTGTCACACTTTTGTGGTACCTCCAGAAAAATTCACTCCCTCTACCCTCAAACAAGTTACTCGCATATTTGGCTAGCAACTCAAAGTCTCCGTCAAGGGTTTGCCGAGTCAATGCTTCTACGCGATAAAGAAAATCTTCTATCGACATAGACGAATGACCAGAGTATCGCAGCTTCAATTAGCAATAATCTGGCTAATTCTGTCGGGTCGCAGACTATTACTCAGCTGAGAACCCAATGGCGAAGAGTTGGCACCAACTTGCGGCGCTCTCGGATTTACCAACGGATTCGTATCTAGCCGATTTGGTAATCAAACAACTCCTGAAAGCTTTGATGCTGTGGACTTGTTGGAGAAGGTCTAGGAATAGATTGAAATTGTTCATTATGTACAGCTAGTTGTTGCTGAGCTACTCTCTGAAACCCATTCTCCAGCACCTGCGATAGTATCTGCGTCTGCTGTACTAATGCTGCTGATATCGCAGCCGCAATTGCCTGTTGTATTTCTTGGCCAACAGCACTTGCCGCTGGCTGAGCTATTGGACTCTGAACTACAACCGGTTGCGAAGCTTGTGGAATTGGAGTCGGCTGCCTTGGCTGCGAGCTGGACCTACTACCAATACCAGTAGAATTTCCTACATTGGCATTTGCCGATGCGACCGTCGCCGTGGCTTTCGCTTGCCCTCTAGTTCTCATAGTGGCACTTGAACTGGCTGCTTCCAATTCTTCCGCAAGATTCACAGAAGATCTTGTTAACACAGTTCGACACACTGGACACAAATTCCTATTGTCAGTGCGAGTATTAAAGCAGGCGTGGTGAAAATAATGATTGCACCTTGTAGCTAACAATTGAGCAGGATGTTCGACCTCCTGAGTGCAAACACAACAAATGGTTTCACCTTGAATTATGGGACCTGGCATGATATGTAAGACCTAATCTTCAGAATTTCTGCTAATGAAGGAAAAATTTTTCTACAAACAACTGTATAAATAAATAATAACAATGGGGAATAAATAATATATAAATAAATAAAGATTTAAATAAATAAGAGAAAAATGAAATAAATAAATAAATAAATAAATAAACAAATACCAAATAATAATTAACACACAAAAATAACTGAACAATTAAATAGATAAATAAATAATAATACAAATGCAAATTTCAACAAAACTGATAATCAAACACGATTCATAAGATATTTGGAAACCATGCAAAACTTCACAGAGTGTAAATTAGCCTCAGATTTTCCTATTAACCCACCTGAATGGATAGGACTAGTTGCTAGATAAGCATACCTTCAATTAGTATGACGAGAAAGCAGCTCTGAGCCACGATCCGTTTCAAACACTAATTGAAATGTGAATGTCTTAACAGCCACTAAAAGGGAAGAAAAGAAATTGGGGAAAATATAAGCATTCATAAAGCTTCTTTTAATAATACCAACTTTAAGAGCAACTATTTCTAAACCAAGTATAGCGTAATAGCGCATGCAACCCATACTCGGTCGATAATAGATCGCCTAGTTAGAAATATTACATTGTAAACTTTTATGCTTGATGAAGACGGACAATAAACAATACTAAACACATTAAGCTGACTTGCGCCACCACGGGACTATGCAACCCCAGTCAATGAATTTAGTTGTCAATTGCTGAATTAAATTTGTAGTACTCATTTATCGTTTTCTTTAGGTGTTTTGCTTACCGCAAGAGGCAGATCTGGTCCACGAACTTTTTCAAAGTAAGCTCTACACCTAAAAGAAATACGACAGCATATAAAAGACAGTAGCCAGTTTGACCGTTTGCGTATAAAGCCATTTTGAAGCTATTATTATTTCTAAAACGTCAACCACTACCGTCTTGGTTAAGTTCTTTTGCCCTGGTCTTATGAGGTATTACTTTCTCGATAACAACACAGACACAAAGAGACTAACCTAGTACACAAATATGGATAAGGACAACAAAAAGACTTGAATCACTAGATGTTATTGATTCTAGAGCATATATAATATTTTTAAAGGCCATGTTTAGATTCTATCCAAGAAAACAGGCCACACGATTGGAGCATAAAATATATTATTAAATTATAATTATATCTGTAACGAATCACTAGTGTAATATTCGTCGGGTGCTGGTGTTGGGTTTACTAGTGTGGCGTACGCGCTGGCTTCTCCGGGCTTTGCTCAGATTGCATGGGGTTCAAGGAAAGGGCCAACTAATAGGACGCACCACTTATAATAATAATACATTTAAAATTCGCGTACATAAGGGAAGACAGAAAGAAGTGCAATGGGAAGGTTACAATAAACAATAGTGAAAGAGAAGAGAAAGGGAAGGAGAGGAAGGTAGGTTAACAAAGAAGACGGAGCCACTCTCTCATGCAACACAGCTGATATTGTGTGCAGACGCCCACCCTACCGTGATCCTGCATTCAAATGCCAAAATTAAAAGTTGGCAGGATCCCTAAGAGACAGTGGTTCGGCTAACCTACTCCTGCTTGGTTAGGCATGGTTCCAAAATAAAGTAAACACTTAAGCGGACATACTTAATTTATTAACATATAAGAAAAGTGATTTGAATTTTAACATTACAAACGAAATAACAAGGAAAATAAATAAATAAATAAATTAACGGACAAACATAGTAAGTGTGTATGAGGCGTAATTAAAATAAGGCAAAAAGAAAAAAATAAATAGAGAAAAACAAAAAAAATAATTAACCTATAAATATAAAATATGATCTAACATAAATATAATATAAATAATTATTTTTGGTTTTGAAATTTACTAATAATTTAAAATTTTGCAAATAAACTGAATTCACTAGAAAGCACAATGCATATAGGCAAACATTATCTATCTTTTTTAAACAAAAAAAATTTCTGCGCAAGCAATTGGATGAGGATCAGCTGATGGCTGTCACTCAATGCAGGCATATGTATATGGCCAGCCTTACAAGGTCATTGACCGCTGGGACTGCAGTAGCAGCTGTAGCAGCGCTATGGTGAGATGCACCAAAAGCTCTAACTCATATGTATCTAATCAATTAGTAAGAGTGAAACAGACTTACATACATTCGGCGACTCCACGCAGAAAGATCTTTCCTTGTGTTAGTGACTGTCTGTGGTGAAGCTGTGGATAAACAATAACAATAAAGCTTTTGCGCAAGCGTAAAAGCTGGCTGCTATGAGCTGCTAGGGCAATTCTTTGCAGGCAATACAGGCACAAGAAATTTTACAACTAAATACAATTTTTAAAAAATACTTTGCCTATATATGGTGCCTTATATGCATTCTTAACTGATTGCAGTTGTTACTTTATACAACAATACCGTGGTACTTGCATTATGAGTGCCAAGAAAAGTTGTTGTTTCAATTTTCTCGCCACATCATAATACACTTACAACAATTATAAACATTCACTTAAAATGCACATTTTAACTAAACAATTTAAACTAACAATAATCCAACAAAACAATCAAAAACATAGGCTGACAATCAGCTATTCGCCTTCGGCCGCGATGACACAATAAGGAGCAGCAAAATCCGTAGCCAGCGAATGAGGCGAGACTGCCAACGGTCAGTTGTTCGTCGACAACAGACGAAGCCAACCTGCTTGGAAGCAGTTCTCCGTTTAGCAGTGCGAGTCGGCAACTATCTCTGGCTACCGTCGTTTAGGTAGACCATCTGTTTTGGTGTACCGACAGCTGATGAAGCCAGCACAGCTGCGTCGAAGCTTTTGTTGTTGGCCGTTAATAACTCATTACAGTGTGGTGAAGTTCCAATTGAAATGGATTTAAAATTCGACCACTGGGTTATTATTAATTGTTACGGCGTTTTACTACTGGGTCATTAAATTAAGTTTAATACCGGGTTATTAGATTCAGTATAATACTTGGTTATTATACTTTATGGCATAGTTATTATAATTTATGACGGAGTGCCGAATCCTAATCTGGAAAACGGCACTTGGTTTATTTACGCCAGTTGGCAAATTCCTCTAGTGGACAAACAGCTACAAGTGGACGGCAAGGTGCAAAGTACGTTTTAAGCATCTTACACCAACCACTTCACTGATGTACTTTTTTCTATTAAAGCACATGCACTTTTCCACTATTTATTTTTTTTTTTTTCAGGTTCTGCACATAACCTGCTAACCATTTCTTCCAACCAAAACCAACAACAAAACCTTTTTTTCGGAAATTTGACAATTAATCCTACTCAAAAAGGTAATCGCTTGTCTATTTTGGTCTGGACTTAACACGATCAGCTGATCTAGCAATTCTTGCATGTACCGTGGTCCACCAATAGATGGCGCTATTTTTTGGAGCTTTCAGTCTCATTTGTAAATAAAGCTCCGCTTCTCAGTACAAAACATGACAAGACATTGAGTACCATTTTCTCAGACTACCAATAATTTTATACAACTAAACAAATTAAATAATACAAATTAACTAGGACAATAAACATATAAATAAATAATATAATAAATAATAGATAGAAATATGTAGGTGTATAGAAAAAGAACGAAAAAAATGTTGCATACTTTTGAGGCAGCCAATTTCAGATACGACAAGCGGCCTATTACACTTTTGAACTTAACTTTTAACTTTTATTTTTTTTTTTGTGCAATTTTGAAATTCTGCAATTGCAGTAGCGCTTTTAGCTATTGGACTCTGAACTACAACCGGTTGCGAAGCTTGTGGAATTGGAGTCGGCTGCCTTGGCTGCGAGCTGGACCTACTACCAATACCAGTAGAATTTCCTACATTGGCATTTGCCGATGCGACCGTCGCCGTGGCTTTCGCTTGCCCTCTAGTTCTCATAGTGGCACTTGAACTGGCTGCTTCAATTCTTCCGCAAGATTCACAGAAGATCTTGTTAACACAGTTCGACACACTGGACACAAATTCCTATTGTCAGTGCGAGTATTAAAGCAGGCGTGGTGAAAATAATGATTGCACCTTGTAGCTAACAATTGAGCAGGATGTTCGACCTCCTGAGTGCAAACACAACAAATGGTTTCACCTTGAATTATGGGACCTGGCATGATATGTAAGACCTAATCTTCAGAATTTCTGCTAATGAAGGAAAAATTTTTCTACAAACAACTGTATAAATAAATAATAACAATGGGGAATAAATAATATATAAATAAATAAAGATTTAAATAAATAAGAGAAAAATGAAATAAATAAATAAATAAATAAATAAACAAATACCAAATAATAATTAACACACAAAAATAACTGAACAATTAAATAGATAAATAAATAATAATACAAATGCAAATTTCAACAAAACTGATAATCAAACACGATTCATAAGATATTTGGAAACCATGCAAAACTTCACAGAGTGTAAATTAGCCTCAGATTTTCCTATTAACCCACCTGAATGGATAGGACTAGTTGCTAGATAAGCATACCTTCAATTAGTATGACGAGAAAGCAGCTCTGAGCCACGATCCGTTTCAAACACTAATTGAAATGTGAATGTCTTAACAGCCACTAAAAGGGAAGAAAAGAAATGGGAAAATATAAGCATTCATAAAGCTTCTTTTAATAATACCAACTTTAAGAGCAACTATTTCTAAACCAAGTATAGCGTAATAGCGCATGCAACCCATACTCGGTCGATAATAGATCGCCTAGTTAGAAATATTACATTGTAAACTTTTATGCTTGATGAAGACGGACAATAAACAATACTAAACACATTAAGCTGACTTGCGCCACCACGGGACTATGCAACCCCAGTCAATGAATTTAGTTGTCAATTGCTGAATTAAATTTGTAGTACTCATTTATCGTTTTCTTTAGGTGTTTTGCTTACCGCAAGAGGAAGATCTGGTCCACGAACTTTTTCAAAGTAAGCTCTACACCTAAAGAAATACGACAACATATAAAAGACAGTAGCCAGTTTGACCGTTTGCGTATAAAGCCATTTTGAAGCTATTATTATTTCTAAAACGTCAACCACTACCGTCTTGGTTAAGTTCTTTTGCCCTGGTCTTATGAGGTATTACTTTCTCGATAACAACACAGACACAAAGAGACTAACCTAGTACACAAATATGGATAAGGACAACAAAAGACTTGAATCACTAGATGTTATTGATTCTAGAGCATATATAATATTTTTAAAGGCCATGTTTAGATTCTATCCAAGAAAACAGGCCACACGATTGAGCGCCAAAATATATTATTAAATTATAATTATATCTGTAACGAATCACTAGTGTAATATTCGTCGGGTGCTGGTGTTGGGTTTACTAGTGTGGCGTACGCGCTGGCTTCTCCGGGCTTTGCTCAGATTGCATGGGGTTCAAGGAAAGGGCCAACTAATAGGACGCACCACTTATAATAATAATACATTTAAAATTCGCGTACATAAGGGAAGACAGAAAAGAAGTGCAATGGGAAGGTTACAATAAACAATAGTGAAAGAGAAGAGGGAAGGAGAGGAAGGTAGGTTAACAAAGAAGACGGAGCCACTCTCTCATGCAACACAGCTGATATTGTGTGCAGACGCCCACCCTACCGTGATCCTGCATTCAAATGCCAAAATTAAAGTTGGCAGGATCCTAAGAGACAGTGGTTCGGCTAACCTACTCCTGCTTGGTTAGGCATGGTTCCAAAATAAAGTAAACACTTAAGCGGACATACTTAATTTATTAACATATAAGAAAAGTGATTTGAATTTTAACATTACAAACGAAATAACAAGGAAAATAAATAAATAAATAAATTAACGGACAAACATAGTAAGTGTGTATGAGGCGTAATTAAAATAAGGCAAAAGAAAAAAAATAAATAGAGAAAAACAAAAAATAATTAACCTATAAATATAAAATATGATCTAACATAAATATAATATAAATAATTATTTTTGGTTTTGAAATTTACTAATAATTTAAAAATTTTGCAAATAAACTGAATTCACTAGAAAGCACAATGCATATAGGCAAACATTATCTATCTTTTTAAACAAAAAAAAATTTCTGCGCAAGCAATTGGATGAGGATCAGCTGATGGCTGTCACTCAATGCAGGCATATGTATATGGCCAGCCTTACAAGGTCATTGACCGCTGGGACTGCAGTAGCAGCTGTAGCAGCGCTATGGTGAGATGCACCAAAAGCTCTAACTCATATGTATCTAATCAATTAGTAAGAGTGAAACAGACTTACATACATTCGGCGACTCCACGCAGAAAGATCTTTCCTTGTGTTAGTGACTGTCTGTGGTGAAGCTGTGGATAAACAATAACAATAAAGCTTTTGCGCAAGCGTAAAAGCTGGCTGCTATGAGCTGCTAGGGCAATTCTTTGCAGGCAATACAGGCACAAGAAATTTTACAACTAAATACAATTTTTAAAAATACTTTTGCCTATATATGGTGCCTTATATGCATTCTTAACTGATTGCAGTTGTTACTTTATACAGCAATACCGTGGTACTTGCATTATGAGTGCCAAGAAAAGTTGTTGTTTCAATTTTCTCGCCACATCATAATACACTTACAACAATTATAAACATTCACTTAAAAATGCACATTTTAACTAAACAATTTAAACTAACAATAATCCAACAAAACAATCAAAAACATAGGCTGACAATCAGCTATTCGCCTTCGGCCGCGATGACACAATAAGGAGCAGCAAAATCCGTAGCCAGCGAATGAGGCGAGACTGCCAACGGTCAGTTGTTCGTCGACAACAGACGAAGCCAACCTGCTTGGAAGCAGTTCTCCGTTTAGCAGTGCGAGTCGGCAACTATCTCTGGCTACCGTCGTTTAGGTAGACCATCTGTTTTGGTGTACCGACAGCTGATGAAGCCAGCACAGCTGCGTCGAAGCTTTTGTTGTTGGCCGTTAATAACTCATTACAGTGTGGTGAAGTTCCAATTGAAATGGATTTAAAATTCGACCACTGGGTTATTATTAATTGTTACGGCGTTTTACTACTGGGTCATTAAATTAAGTTTAATACCGGGTTATTAGATTCAGTATAATACTTGGTTATTATACTTTTATGGCATAGTTATTATAATTTATGACGGAGTGCCGAATCCTAATCTGGAAAACGGCACTTGGTTTATTTACGCCAGTTGGCAAATTCCTCTAGTGGACAAACAGCTACAAGTGGACGGCAAGGTGCAAAGTACGTTTTAAGCATCTTACTACACCAACCACTTCACTGATGTACTTTTTTTCTATTAAAGCACATGCACTTTTCCACTATTTATTTTTTTTTTCCAGGTTCTGCACATAACCTGCTAACCATTTCTTCCAACCAAAACCAACAACAAAAACCTTTTTTCGGAAATTTGACAATTAATCCTACTCAAAAGGTAATCGCTTGTCTATTTTGGTCTGGACTTAACACGATCAGCTGATCTAGCAATTCATGCTTGCATGTACCGTGGTCCACCAATAGATGGCGCTATTTTTGGAGCTTTCAGTCTCATTTGTAAATAAAGCTCCGCTTCTCAGTACAAAACATGACAAGACATTGAGTACCATTTTCTCAGACTACCAATAATTTTATACAACTAAACAAATTAAATAATACAAATTAACTAGGACAATAAACATATAAATAAATAATATAATAAATAATAGATAGAAATATGTAGGTGTATAGAAAAGAACGAAAAAAAATGTTGCATACTTTTAGGCTTAGCCAATTTCAGATACGACAAGCGGCCTATTACACTTTTGAACTTAACTTTTAACTTTTATTTTCTTTTTGTGCAATTTTGAAATTCTGCAATTGCAGTAGCGCTTTTAAAATTAATGTGAATTTCAACTATTTTTGTGAACAAATGAACTTTCAATTTTTTAATAATTTTTCAACTTTTAACTTTTTAGCGTATTCATTTTTTTTAAACAATTTTAACTAAATTAAATTAAATTTAATTATTTTAATTTTAATATTTCTGTGCAATTTTGCGATTTTTGCAATACTAAATTTTTCTCAACATGCTTCATTTTAACTTGTGCTGAGCGGCGCTACACTGTTGAGCTTTTACTCTATCATATTGTTTCACTATTTTTTTGTTTTATACAATGTAGCGCATTTTAAACTTTTCAGATTTGGTTTTAATTTCTCATAAATTCACTTTAACACACACACTATATTTGTACAAGCGATCTAGTCGCTGATGATCAGGAGCTGAGTAAAGATGAGATGAGATGATAAAGATGAGATGAGATGATAAAGATGCTAGTGATGATTAAAGTTGAGGTCGACGACGCAGATGCTGGCCAAGAAGTCGCAGGGTGCTGCGCTGGCGGCTCGAGCAGAGATGCGCTCGCTGGTGCGGCAGCCAAGATGGCGCTCAGTGGCGCTCCGCTGGCCGCTGACGCGGTAGCCAAGAAGACGCGCACTGGCGCTCCGCTGGCCGCTATGCGGCGGCAAAGGTGGCGCTAAGGGCGCTCCGCTGGCCGCTAAGCGGCGGCAAAGGTGGCGCTAAGGGCGGTCCGCTGGCCGCTATGCGGCGGCAAAAGTTGCGCAACGGGCGCTCCGCTGGCCGCTATGCGGCGGCAAAGGTGGCGCTAAGGGCGCTCCGCTGGCCGCTATGCGGCGGCAAAGATGCCGCTAAGGCGCTCCGCTGGCCGCTATGCACGCAACGGCGGCGTTAAGGGTGCTCCGCTGGCCGCTATGCGCGCAAAGGTGGCGCTAAGGACGCTTAGCTAGCTGCTATGTGCCGCAATGAGAGCACTTTGGCGCGCTTTACTGGCCGCTAGGGCGGCGACAAAGATGGCGCTTAGTAGCGCTCCGCCGGCCGCTAGCTTAGGCACTGTCACGCTCAAAAGAGCCAAACCAAAAGCAGAAAATTTCGAAAACGACGTGTGAAAACGACAACAATAAGTAAAGACCACCTACCAGACTCTATTACTATTTATTCTTACCAAGTATAAAATGCACTAAGAGAATTCTAACCTCTTGTGTCTTGTGGTATAAATTTTTACACCAACCAATATGCGTCTATGCACGCTGCCGGTCACCAGAAAAGTGCTTTGACCGGAACCAGCCTAGCTTAAGCTAGCTGCGCATGCGCGTGGTGACACAAACGTCAAAGCTGAGCTTTCCAGTGCAACTCGCTAAACGTCAAATGTGAGCTTTTCAGTGCAGCACATGCACTACTTAAAGCTCGGCTTTACAGCGCAGCTGATGCACTTAAAGCAGGCCCTTGGTTGAAATTTCTTGCATACTTTAAGGACGCATTTAAATTATATCAGCTTCAGGCGCCGTTACAAGTACTTGGACTTGCTCGATAGCGTAAAGTTAATGGTACAAATTTTCGGATTTAAAAGTTGATAGTGGCTACGTGTATCGTAAGGCCGAGCATTTGACAGGAGAGCAGATACACGATGAGTATGCCTGGAAACTCTGGATACCAAAAGAATTGGTCCCTGAAATTCTTTTCCAGTCGCATGACAGTCCTTTGTGCTCACATGGTGGTATCCACAAAACCATCGAAAGAGTGAGGCGATATTATTTCTGGCCTGGTCTCGTTTCTGATGTTAAAGCTTACATCAACGCTTGTGAAGTTTGTAAAACTACGAAAGCACCAAATCATGCTCTGAGACCTCCTTTGGGTAAAGCTCCTGAAAGTCAGCGGTTTTTCCAACGCCTTTTCATTGACTTTCTTGGACCGTATCCCCGATCAAGGAGTGGAAATATTGGAATATTTATAGTACTCGACCATTTTTCAAAATATGTTTTCCTTAAGCCAGTAAAAAATAAACGCGGCTCTCGTAATTAAATATCTGGAAGGAGAACTATTCATGACTTTCGGCGTTCCAGAAACTATTGTCTCTGACAATGGATCGCAGTTTCGCTCTGAGGCGTTTCAAAAGCTCTTGGAACAGTATGGAGTAAATCAAATGTTCACCGCTGTTCATTCCCCTTAAGCGAATGCATCTGAATGAGTTAATCGCTCGGTAATTTCGGGAATAAGAGCTTACTTGCGTCCAGATCAGAAGGATTGGGACGAAAGCTTAAGCAAAATATGCTGTGCTTTGAGATCGTCCGTGCATTCGAGCATCGGTACTTCTCCATATTACATGGCTTTCGGCCAGCACATGATTACGTCGGGGTCAACATATGCATTACTTAGAAAGCTAAACATGCTGGATGATCGATCATTAGTATTTAATCGACAGGACTCTTTTGATTTGATCCGTAAGAATGTGTGAATGATGTGAACGAGAAACGTTACAATTTGCGGTCAAGAACAATAACTTTCGCGCCAGGACAAGAAGTGTTCCGTCGAAATTTCAAGCAAAGTTGCTTCCAGACTGGCTATAATGCAAAGTTTGGTCCCGCATTTGTAAAGTCGCGAGTTCGTAGAAAACTCGTCGACTCAAATTACGAGCTCGAGGATTTGCAAGGCCGTTTGCTAGGCAATTATCATGTCAAGGACATTCGACAGTGATGTTGCTTCCGGCGGTATCAGTTTAGGGTATCTAGTGGAAAGAAATACCCTAGTCTGATTGTAGCAGGGGTTTTGTAACGGCGCCTACAGCAACAGGCATTAAAGTCGGCCTAAAAGTTTGCTAGGTCTAAGCCAAGTTTAATATTGTTTCAGGTAGCACCTAAAAGTATGCAAGTTTTGCGTCACCTTATGTTTTGTTTTACACAGGGCTTAAAAGCATGCTACCTTTAAGCCAAGATATGTATTGTTGTATTCAGTGCCTAAAAGTATGCACTTTCAGTCTACCAAATTACCTTAAGATGCTGTTAACCTGAGCTTAAAGTAGCTCTGTTAAACTGAGCTTAAGGTAGTGTTGTAAAACTGCTGATAAGCTTAAAGTGCATCGGTTGCACTGGAAAGCTCAGCTTTGACATCTGCGCCAGCTGCATCAGCTTGAGCGCGGCCAACTTAGCGAAAGCCGGTTCCGGTTTGGTCATTTTTCTAATGACCGGCTGCGTACCTAGACGCGTAATAATAGAAGATTTTTAATCTGAAGGCATCCAGCTATTGAGGATATTTTTTTCCATCTCAATTTTTGTCAATTGCCAAAAGTTTTATCATGTCACGAATGGATTTATGTTTAACAGTAGTTGTGTTCGCAGGATCGTTTTCTTCTCCTTGCTTCTTTTTAAAGCAGACTGCTTCGACGAAGTACTTTCGCCTGCCGCTAATTGTCCAGCGGGCGCCTTGCAGCCTCCGTTTGCCTAGCGGAGCGCCCAGCAGGCTTCGTTTGCCAGCAGAGCGCTCAGTAGGCCCTTTTCGCCCAGCGGAGCACCCGTGCCGGCATTCTCGGCCAGTGGAGCACCCTGCTCTGGCCCTTTCGGCCAGCGGAGCACCCGTGCAGGTTTTTTCGCCCAGCGGAGCACCCGCGTCGGCATTCTCGGCCAGCGGAGCACCCCTGCACCGGTCCTCTCTGCCAGCGGAGCACCATCACCGGCCCTTTCGGCCAGCGGAGCACCATTACCGGTCCTCTCGGCCAGCGGAGCACCATTACCGGCCCTTTCGGCCAGCGGAGCACCCTTCAGGTCACTTCGTGGTCAGCGGAATGCCTCTACTGGTTACCGCCTGGCCAGCGGAGCGCCTTTGAGGCGCCATCTGTAACCTTCAACAGCGAGCTACAACATAGTGAACTTTTCTATGAATCTCTCAAGATTCGAATCTCGAAGTGTAATCATTTAAAAGTGTTGTGAAACAAAACAAAGATTTAAATTAAATCATGTTACTCTTGTAAATCGAAACAAACAAAAATCTAATTTACAAGTTATCAAAAATGATCGAAAAGTGTGGCGCTTGAAAAGAAAGTTAGATCTTAAATAAAACAAAACAAAACAAAAAAAATGAAAATAAAAGTGGTGTTCTATTGAACACAAATAATAAAAGTGCGCTACAAAACCCAAAAAAAAAAATTAAAATTGTATGTATTAAAACAATAGCCACTAAAATCAAAGTGTAGTTCAATTAGAACAACTTAAAGCGAAGCGTTAACACCTATGTATGAAACAAATTACACATACGATCACAATTATAATAAATTAAGTCAAATTGTGAGAGTGCCTTTAGAGAGAAATGATCTCGTAAAAGAAAAATATAAAAACAAGAGTACTAGTAAATTGTAAAAGAAAAAGAAAGAAATGAAGTGTTCAGTGATTCAAAAGCGAATCGTAAATCAGAAAAAGAATTTTAAAACTCATGTGTAAAATGAACATATTAAAAATAAGAATTTGTTTGAATTAATTGATAATTTGTATGAAAAGCAAATCGAAAATTAACAAGTAAGAAAGCTACAGTCGAGTGTACTCGACTGTGAGATACCACTACCCATTTTAATAAAGGCAAAATATTGCGGTATCATTTTGAAAATATACCGAAAATACTTTTAAAAAAATACTAAAAATATACCAAATGATATGTTTGGTATATCAATATAGTACCGCATTCAAAATATACCATAGACGGCTCAATATACCAGATTGTCAGCCAAAGTAACTAAGACCCTTATAAGTAGGCGTTTTGCCCATACAAAAGTATTTCTTTTAAAACTTCGACAATTTTTATCTGATCGCAAACAAATTTTCAGGAATCATAACTACTATAGTTATTATTATATATACCAAAATTCACAACCTTAGCTTTAAAATTACGCTTGTTATTCGATTTTTTGATTTGCGGGGGCGGAAGTGGGCGTGGCAAAAATTTGAAACAAACTTGATCTGCGTGCAAACATAACAAATGCTGTCGAAAAAAAATTATAGCTCTATCTCTTATAGTCTCTGAGATCTAGGTGTTCATACGGACGGACGGACAGACACACAGACGGACAGACGGACATGGCTAGATCGTCTCGGCTGTTGACGCTGATCAAGAATATATATACTTTATAGGGTCGGAGATGCCTTCTTCTACCTGTTACATACATTTCCTGTCGGCACAAAGTTATAATACCCTTCTACCCTATGGGTAGCGGGTATAAAAACAATATGAAAGTCATGTCTAGAAAAGAACATGAATTATAAGTAAAATTTTGTCTAAATTAATTAATAATTTGTTGTACTAAAGATTGATAGTGTTAATTCAAAATGTGCGGATGTGCTTATTGTGCAAAATTTATTATTTTTATTATGCAACACCTCGTCGTTTAGCCCGTTCCAGCACTTCGCCGGAGATCGATCACCGCCGCAGGAGTTGGGGGTAAGTTCGATAAAGAAAACTGAAAATGTACATCTTGTACAAATATTTGAATTCTTGCACATTACGCACACAAAAAACAAAATTCACGCAACAAAAATGAGTTTACAGAAAAGTTAAATAAGAATAAAAATAGATAAAAGTTGCGCAAAGATAAAGTAATTCTTAATAAATAGAAATAAAATTGAAATGAATCACAGCCGATGAAAACAAAACAAATTTAAAATAAACAAATTATACGTATTATTAAACAATTAAATGTTAAACAATTAGGAAAAAAAGCAAATACGGCACAAAATTGAAACATTCTCAAATACAATTTAAAAAATTATTAGATTTAAATATTATATTCTTTTTGTTATATTATACCATTTTTAAAATTTACTTTATACTCGTTTATAGTGTATTATTTCTTATATATTTACACACTTAATTTAATTAAAACAAACTTGAACATGGAATAATTTTTCTTTTGATTAGCCGAACCTGGCCTTAGGCTCCGCCGTCGTAGGGCCCAAAAGGGATCACCAGAGCCATGCTCTGACGCTTGTGATCATAGGATGGGTGGGGATCCTTGTCACGCAACACCAGTGACAAGATGATAATTTAAATCTCGTACTCTATCTTCTTCTCTCTCTCTCTCTCCCTCTCTCTCGTTTTTTTTTTGTTTTCTTTCACTCTCTGCAGAGACAAACGATAGCAACTTTAGTTTTCTTTTATTTCTCTTCCGGTTAGTGTTCTAGCTTTTCTCTACGCACGAAATTTCTTTACGCACATTACAGCTGCTAAACACTCCTTCTCCGTAACCGAATAGTTGCGTTGGCACTTATTCAATTTTCGTGACATAAACGCAATTGGTACATCAATACTTTCGCTATCTTTTTGCATCAGCACCCTCCAACACCTGTGTGACTTGCATCACAATGGATTGCAAAGGGTTTGGAGAAATCTGGACTATGCAGCACTGGTGCTTTACACATCAGATCTTTAAGTAATTCAAATGCCTTCTGCGCTTCATCTGACCACACAAACTTGCGCTTCTGCTTTAACGTATCAGATATCGGAGCCGCAATACCAGCATAGTTATGAATAAACTTGTGATACCAGCCTGTTGTTCCCAAAAATCGTCGCACTTGCTTTATCGATTTCGGCACGGGAAACTCTTGGATGGCTGTTACCTTGTCAGGGTCAGTCTGTATCGTACCTTGACCTATGACATGCCCCAAGTACTTCACCTCTCGCAAGCAAAATTTGCTCTTCTCAACATTGATGGTGAGACCTGCCAGTGTTAGACGATCTGCAAGCTGTTTAAGGACCACTAAATGCTTTTCAAACGTGTCGGAAATTACCAACAAGTCATCCAAATATACGAAAATTTCATTTCGCAATTCCGGTGGAATGGCTTTGTCCATAAGTTTGGTCATTGTTTGTGGCGCATTAGTAAGGCCGAAGGGCATGACCGTATATTGGTATAATGGTCTACCGGGGACAGTAAACGCCGTCTTCTGTCGTGCATTGGGTGACAATGGAATTTGCCAGTACGCATCTTTCAAGTCAATGCTTGATATGAATTCAGCTTTTGGCTATCGACTTAATATTCCATCTATTAACGGCATCGGATAAGCGTTCTTAATGGTCACCTCATTCACTTTACGACTATCCAAGCAAAGACGAACTTTCCCAGGTTTTGAACCAACACCACGGGTGCCGACCAAGGGCTATCGGACTCTTCGATTACTCCTAACGCTAACATTCGATCGAGTTCGTGGTACATCAACTTTTCCACCGCTGGTGACACTGCATAATGCCGCTGTTTTATGGGTTTACAGTCCGTCACCTCAATATCATGTGTTAGCCAATTGGTCTTTCCTAACCCCTTTTCTGCAAATGAAGGGAACTGGTTGATAACAGGGATAAGTTCCGTTTTTGCTCAGATGTCAACTCGAGTTGCTGGGGATCATTAAATGAAATTGAGGCAATGCTGTTAGTGTGAGCTTGGTGCATCAAAACATTGGCAATAGCTCGAAATCTCTCCAAAACTCAATACCTAAATACAAGTCTTGCGACAAAGTCGGTACGATATAAAATCGTTGTGAATGTGTCTTGCCCTTAAACTGGACAGGAATAACCAACTTGTCACAAATTCGTTGCCTATTTCCATCAGCAGTTTTACAGCTGATGACAACCATGTATATTCGGTATTATTAGTTAATATTTCTTCTGCTAACTTCCCACCAATGCAGTTAATACTAGCGCCAGTGTCCATTAACCCCGTTATCAATTTGCCTAGTATATTGACTTGGGCATAAGGACGAAGATCACCCGCGATGTCTACTATTGACGCTAACAAAGCTCTTTTTCTCCTCCTTTTTATTTCGTATATAGTTCCCCTTTCTCTGCTTATTACGAATACAAGAACTACAAACATTATCTAAATCTGAAATAATAGATCTAGCCGGGTTTACTTGAACTGCTGGTATTATTTTCGATACATTTATATCTTCTTTTACTCCGTGTTGGTACCCTTCGAGACTAGTTTGCGTGCACTTGTCAACGGTGCACGCCCTGTCGTATCTGAAATTCACTAAGCCTAAAAGTATGCAACATTTTTTTTCGTTCTTTTTCTGTACACATACATATTTATACCTATTATTTATAATATTATTTATTTATATGTTTATTGTCCTAGTTAATTTGTATTATTTAATCTGTTTAGTTGTATAAATTTATTTGTAGTCTGAGAAAATGGTACTAAATGTCTTGTCATATTTTGTTCTGAGAAGCGGAGCTTTATTTCGCAATGGTTCTGAAAGCTTTAGCGTCTTCATAGGTGTGAGAGATTTGATGAAAACGCCGTTGTATTCAACTTAACTTTATTGATTAATATATACGTATAAGTCTGATGAAATTGAAAGCACAAAATTAAGTGAAGTTGGCTGCGAACGATTAACGATTAAACCACTAATCGATTGGTGTTGCCAGCATGTGGGCAATAGGTGGATGACAGAGTTGCCACAGTACTCCCCCTCTAGACACGTCTTTCATAAGTTTTTGTGCACCGAGTTTTTGTGGTTAAGGAATCCTCCGTCTCGTTGCTAGGGTCGTTGCTCTCTAAGTATGCTGGTTTCAGTCTGTCCACTGAAATAGATGTGTCCTTCCCATTCATTCGAATAACAAAAACTCGATCTGAAAGCTTGTCGATCACTTGGTATGGCCCAGAGTATGGTGGTTGCAGCGGTTGCTTCACGGCATCGGTTCTCACAAACACATGGGAACATTCGTGGATATGCTTGTGAATGAATAGTTTTGGCTTGCTGTGGTGTGCTGCCGAGATGGGCCTTAGCGCTTGCATGCTGGTTCGAAATTCACTGACAAACTCAGCTGGTCTTGGCGGCGAATTTAAATCTGCGAAATAATCGTTAGGCAGATGAAGTGTGCATCCATAAAGCATCTCAGCAGCCGAAGCTTGTAAGTCCTCCTTGATGCAAGTACGGAGGCCAAGGAGGGCGGTAGGAAGCACTTTTAACCACGGTGTCTCGGAGTCGCACATCAACGCAGCCTTCAAGGACCTATGCCAGCGCTCGATCATACCATTTGACTGTGGATGGTACGGAGTTGTATGGATATGATTGCTTCCAACGAGATTCGCTAATGATTTGAATAGTGCGGATTCAAATTGCGTTCCTTGGTCTGTCGTTATGATCCTTGGACAACCAAATCGCGCTATCCAGCAGTTCCAAAAGCTCTGCAAACAGTTTCCGCAGTCATGTCTCGAAGAGGACCGCCTCCGGCCAGCGAGAGAATCTGTCAATCATTGTGAGGCAGTACCTGTATCCGTCGACCAGTGGCATAATGACAATGTCCAGATGGACATGCTCGAATCGATGATCTGGAATCACAATCTTTTCAGGCAACAATGAATTGTGTTTGTGGATTTTCGCCTTTTGACATGATAAACAATTCCTTGACCATGACAGGACATCTTTACACATAGAAGGCCACACGTACTTGTGCCGGATTTGTTTAAGCGTTGCTCTGCCGCTAGGGTGTGACAATCCATGTACTTGGGAGAAAATGCGGTGTCGCAATGACTGAGGAATGTATGGACGAACGGATCCGGTCGAAACATCGCAGTACACAAAGACTTCTTTGGTGAGCTCCACAGGTTGCAGGTGCAGCGAAGTTGTTCCATTTAGAAGTGCAGATAACTCGCCGTCTGATGCTTGCGCCTCTTGAATGCTTTTGGCGTCGAGTGATGACGGCATGGATATTGCGTTTAAACGCGATAATGCATCTGCAACCACGTTTTCGTCGCCACTCAAATGACAAATTGAGGTTGAAAATTGGGAAATGAAACTAAGATGTCGCAATTGGCGAGGTGACGCCTTCTCCGGTCGCTGTGAAAAGGCATAAATTAGGGGCTTATGATCAGTTTTGATCACAAATACTCTTGCTTCCAACACATGCTTGAAATGTTTTATCGCCTCGTAGATTGCCAACAATTCGCGGTCGTAGGTGCTGTAGTTGCGTTCTGTACTATTGAGCTTTTTGGAATAAAATCCAAGAGGTTGCCAACCATGTTCAGAGCTCTGCTCCAAAACAGCTCAATTGCTGTGTCCGATGCGTCACACACCAGGCAGAGATCAGCGCGTGGATTGGGGTAGACGAGCGTGGTTGCGTTTGCCAAGCTTTTTTTGCATTCCAGAAAAGTGTTTATAGTTTCAGGATTCCAATCAATGGGACGCCTATCATTCTTTTTCATGTTGCGTGTTAAGTCGTTGAGGGGAGCCTGTATTCGCGAGGCGTGAGGGATGCAGCGTCGATAATAATTCAAAATTCCCAGGAATCGGCCCAATTCACAGATTGTTTGTGGCTGTGGGAAGTTCAACATCGCGCTTATTCGGTCCTGTGGTGGTTTTATGCCTTTGCTGCTGACCACATAGCCAAGGAACTGTACCTCTGCCTGAGCAAAATTGCATTTGTCTCGGTTGATGACCAATCCGTGTTTCTTAAGAATGTTAAGAACATTTTGCACGTGTTGCTTATGCTGCTCTTCCGAGCTCGACATGATGAGAATGTCATCAACATAACAAAACACGTAATCAATTTCACGGAAGATCTGGTCAATGAACCGCTGGAACGTTTGCGTTGCATTTTTTAGTCCAAATGGCATAAAAACAAATTCAATCAAGCCAAATGGAGTGCAAATAGCCGTCTTCTCTATGTCCTCCTGCGCCATGGGAATTTGGTAATAAGCCTTTTCGAGATCTAGCGTTGTGAAAATTTTCTTATTGTGAAGGCGATCAGCAAAATCCTGAATGTGTGGAATCGGATAACGGTCTGGAACCGTAATTCCATTCAGCTTGCGG
The DNA here is from genome assembly GCF_023558535.2 of Drosophila nasuta. Taxonomy (NCBI): domain Eukaryota; kingdom Metazoa; phylum Arthropoda; class Insecta; order Diptera; family Drosophilidae; genus Drosophila; species Drosophila nasuta. Next base: position 134,921 of record NW_026869601.1, on the reverse strand, counting down.
TAATCGCCACAGGCGCGCCAAGATCCATCCTTTTTAGCCACCATGTGCAAGGGACTGGCCCATGGGCTTTTGGAGTAACGGCAAATTCCCTTATCAATGAGCGTATTGACTTGCGATTTGGCAGAAGCAAGTTTCTCGCCAGATAATCGTCTAGGTCGCTCAGCTACAGGTGCGCCGCTTGTTTTAATGAAGTGACAAACGTTGTGTGCATGGACTCGCTCGAGACAAACCATTTTGTCGATCTTTTGCACATCAGCTGACATATTCGAGGACTTGAGTTCCAGAGATCCAGAGTCGTGTGACGGGTCAGTGGTGCCATGGTGAGGAGTTGACTTTGAGTTGTCAAGCAATCGTTGTTCACTGACGTCGACGAGGAGATGATGTGCGGCAAGGAAGTCTGCGCCGATTATAGGTGTTTGTACATCAGCGATGATGAATGGCCATGTGAACGAGCGATGCAGGGCCAGGTCGAGCTGAAGAGTACAATTTCCATAGGTTTTGATTGTAGATTGGTTGGCGGCATACAGATAAAGTCTGCCGTTGATGCGTGTGTGCGGTGCCATGCTGCGTGGAATCACTGACACCACTGATCCGGAATCAATAAGGAATGATTGGTTTGACAAGCGATCTTTGATGTGTAGACGCCGGTCCAGGCCAATTTGTTGAATGTTTGGAGCTTTGTGGCTGCTGGTGGTTACTGCGCTACCGTTTACCAGCTGAGTCAACGGTAGCATCTTTAGTTTGACGACTGGTAGCGTGGACATGCTGGCTGGCACTTGCGAGCATTCTCACCGAATCTAGTGTGGTAGAAACATAGTTTCGAACCGACATCATTAGAGCTATCATGTGGATGCCGTGACGATTGGGCATGTTTTGATTGGCGTAGCTCGCCCTGAAGCTTGTCGACTTTGTAGTGAGCGCTCGTAATGCCGATGTTACTTCTGACATGCCGGTTTGCTTGCCGCTCAGAGCATCAACTTGGTGCTGCTGCTCTGTTAGTGCCGTTGACTCAACAAATGCAGAACCTGGCTCGCTAGCTTCAAGCATTTTATCTGCAATCTCCGCCAATTTGTCAAGGTTGTTCTCGTCCCATACCGAAATGAGCGGTCGGATCGAGTTTGGAAGCTCCGCCAGAAACAACGATCGAATAACTGCCTCGCAGCCCGTGGCTGGTGCTAAGCGCCGCATGTGGTCAAGGATGTCTGACGGTTTCTTGCCAACAGTTTCGCCGCCACGCAAAAGTCTTTTCAGCTTTGAGTCAGATGATTCTGCGAACTTGTCGAGCACGCGCTGCTTTAAAATGGCATATTTGTTTTGTCAGCGGTGGCGATGCGATCAGATCCTCCAGTTTGGCAATGACATCCTCCTCCAAATTCACAGATATAATGTCGAATTTGTTATCGTCAGTGACATTATGCAGATGAAATAGGCGATCCAACTGAGAAAACCAAAGCTGAGGATTTGTTTTGTTGAATTTCGGAATGCGAAGTTGCACGCATTGCGATGACAATCCAGCTGGTTGGCCATGTGACTGCAGTTGCTCGAGTTGCTGTTTCACATCCCGCAGTTGTTCTGCGAGGTCTTGATCGTGTGCCTGCATGTTTGCGTCAAAAATTCGTCTTCAGTGTCTTGAGCTTGGAATTGCACTGAACGTAAATTGTAGTTGTGTTTTTGCATTCGGGGTCACCACTTTAGCGTCTTCATAGGTGTGAGAGATTTGATGAAAACGCCGTTGTATTCAACTTAACTTTATTGATTAATATATACGTATAAGTCTGATGAAATTGAAAGCACAAAATTAAGTGAAGTTGGCTGCGAACGATTAACGATTAAACCACTAATCGATTGGTGTTGCCAGCATGTGGGCAATAGGTGGATGACAGAGTTGCCACAAAGCTCCAAAAATAGCGCCATCTATTGGTGGACCACGATAATTACAAGATCAGCTGATCGTGTTAAGTCCACACCAAAAGAGACAACGATTACCTTTTTGAGTAGGATTAATTGTCAAATTTCCGAAAAAAAGGGTTTTGTTGTTGGTTTTGGAAGAAAAATGGTTAGCAGGTTATGTGCAGAACCTAAGTAAAAAAAAAATAGTGGAAAAGTGCATGTGCTTTAATAGAAAAAAAGTACATCAGTGAAGTGGTTGGTGTAGTAAGATGCTTAAAACGTACTTTGCACCTTGCCGTCCACTTGTAGCTGTTTGTCCACTAGAGGAATTTGCCAACTGGCGTAAATAAACCAAGTGCCGTTTTCTAGATTAGGATTCGGCACCCAGTTATAAGTTATATAAAACTCCGTCATAAATTATAATAACCCAGCCATAATTTATATAATAACCCAGTTATAAGTTATATAAAACTCCGTCATAAATTATAATAACCCAGCCATAATTTATATAATAACCCAGTTATAATTTATATCAAACCCGGTATTAAGCTGAATATAATGACCCAGTCATAATGTATATAAAACCAAATTATAATAACCCAGTGGTAGAATTTTAAATTAATTTTTAAAATGAAACTTCAACACACACAACTGCTTGATTAACGGCCAACCACCAAAGCTCCAAGTCGCAGCTGTGCTGGACACATCAGCTGCCTGGGCAACGCAAACATATGAGCTGTTGCTAGCTGCAGACGCTCATTGAGCGCAGGAGAATTGCTTCCCAGCAGGCGGTGTTTCTACTGCAAAACACCTGCGTCCGGCCGCCTTGCGATCTCCGTTGGCTATTTGCTCCGCACTTGTGGTGGCATCGAGGCCGAGTATCTGCGTCACCCAGGAGGAAGGCGAACGGCTGACTAACAGCTTATGTTTTTTTTGCTTGTTTGTTTATTATTGTTAATTTACGTTATGTTGTTTAACTATGCATCAATAAGTGATAGTCCATCAATGTTGTAAGTGTAATATGATGTGGCGAGAAAGTTGAACCAACAACTTTTCTGGGTCCTTCATAATACAAGTACCACTGTACTATTGTATAAAATAGAAATGGCAATCATTTAAGAAGGCATGTAAGGCAACACCTATAGGCAAAATATCTTTTTAAAATTGAATTTAGTTATAAAAAATTAATGTTTTTGTATTGCCTGAAAAGCATGTAAAACCATACTTGCATACCTTTGTATGTATGCATGTTTGTTTTGATCGACGCTACCGGTCATAGCAGTCAGCTTTCATGCAGGCGCAAAAGCTCGCAATTATTATTATTCCCCACAGATACACCACAGACAGGCACCAACACAAGGAAAGATCTTTCTGCGTGGGAGTCTCTAATGTATGTAAGTCTGTTTCACTCTAACTAATTAATAATACATGAGCTACAGCTAAAGCTTCCCTTTTGCTGGTGGTCCATCTGACCATAGCGCTGCTACAGCTGTCTGCAGTCCCAGCGGTCAGTGACCTTGCGAGACTGGCAATAGCAAAGCATTTCATTCAGTGACAGCCATCAGCTGATCCTCATTTTTACTTGCATCTAGTGATTGCCTATATTCGGTGTGATGGTCTAACATTGCATTTCTAAATGAACCAAAACTAGTTCATTTTAGCTAATTTTTTTCCTTCTCTTAATTTAATCAACATTTAAATGCTAAAATAATTATTTATATTATAATTATGCTAGAACATATTTTATATTTATAGGTTAATTATTTTTAGTATTTATTTATTTATTTTTCCTTTTTGGCCTTATTTAATTAATTACGCCTCATACACACTTACTATGTTTGTCCGTTAATTTATTTATTTATTTATTTTTCTTGTCATTTCGTTTGTAATGTTAAAATTCAAATCACTTTTCTTATATGTTAATAAATTAAGTATGTCCGCTTAATTGTTCACTTTTATTTGGAACCATGCCTAACCAAGCAGGAGTAGGTTAGCCGAACCACTGTCTTTTAAGGATATTGCCAACTTTTAATTTTTGGCATTTGAATGCAGGATCACGGTAGGGTGGGCGTCTGCACACAATATCAGCTGTGTTGCATGAGAGAGTGGCTCCGTCCTCTTTGTTAACCTACCTTCCTCTCCTTCCCTTTCTTTTCTCTTTCACTATTGTTTATTGTAACCTTCCCATTACACTCCTTCTTTTCTGTCTTCCCTTATGTACGCGAATTGCTTCCCAGAAGGCGGTGTTTCTACTGCAAAACACCTGCGTCCGGCCGCCTTGTGATCTCCGTTGGCTATTTGCTCCGCACTTGTGGTGGCATCGAGGCCGAGTATCTGCGTCACCCAGGAGGAAGGCGAACGGCTGACTAACAGCTTATGTTTTTTGCTTGTTTGTTTATTATTGTTAATTTACGTTATGTTGTTTAACTATGCATCAATAAGTGATAGTCCATCAATGTTGTAAGTGCAATATGATGTGGCGAGAAAGTTGAACCAACAACTTTTCTGGGTCCTTCATAATACAAGTACCACTGTACTATTGTATAAAATAGAAATGGCAATCATTTAAGAAGGCATGTAAGGCAACACCTATAGGCAAAATATCTTTGTAAAATTGAATTTAGTTATAAAATTAATGTTTTTGTATTGCCTGAAAAGCATGTAAAACCATACTTGCATACCTTTGTATGTATGCATGTTTGTTTTGATCGACGCTACCGGTCATAGCAGTCAGCTTTCATGCAGGCGCAAAGCTCGCAATTATTATTATTCCCCACAGATACACCACAGACAGGCACCAACACAAGGAAAGATCTTTCTGCGTGGGAGTCTCTAATGTATGTAAGTCTGTTTCACTCTAACTAATTAATAATACATGAGCTACAGCTAAAGCTTCCCTTTTGCTGGTGGTCCATCTGACCATAGCGCTGCTACAGCTGTCTGCAGTCCCAGCGGTCAGTGACCTTGCGAGACTGGCAATAGCAAAACATTTCATTGAGTGACAGCCATCAGCTGATCCTCATTTTTACTTGCATCTAGTGATTGTCTATATTCGGTGTGATGGTCTAACATTGCATTTCTAAATGAACCAAAACTAGTTCATTTTAGCTAATTTTTTCCTTCTCTTAATTTAATCAACATTTAAATGCTAAAATAATTATTTTTATTATAATTATGCTAGAACATATTTTATATTTATAGGTTAATTATTTTTAGTATTTATTTATTTATTTTTCCTTTTGGCCTTATTTAATTAATTACGCCTCATACACACTTACTATGTTTGTCCGTTAATTTATTTATTTATTTATTTTTCTTGTCATTTCGTTTGTAATGTTAAAATTCAAATCACTTTTCTTATATGTTAATAAATTAAGTATGTCCGCTTAATTGTTCACTTTTATTTGGAACCATGCCTAACCAAGCAGGGAGTAGGTTAGCCGAACCACTGTCTTTTAGGGATCCTGCCAACTTTTAATTTTTGGCATTTGAATGCAGGATCACGGTAGGGTGGGCGTCTGCACACAATATCAGCTGTGTTGCATGAGAGAGTGGCTCCGTCTTCTTTGTTAACCTACCTTCCTCTCCTTCCCTTTCTTTTCTCTTTCACTATTGTTTATTGTAACCTTCCCATTACATTCCTTCTTTTCTGTCTTCCCTTATGAACGCGAATTTTAAATGTATTATTGTTATAAGTGGTGCGTCCTATTAGTTGGCCCTTTCCTTGAACCCCATGCTATCTGAGCAAAGCCCGGAGAAGCCAGCGCGTACGCCACACTAGTAAACCTTCCACCAGCACCAGACGAATATTACACTAGTGATTCGTTACAGCCCATACGGGTTTTGGAATTGCACACTTCGTGCAACTGGGTCGATACGTGTCACGCTTACCACAACCGTAGCAAAACACTTTACGTTCTGCTACGCAATCTTGGTATCGATGTCCACTCTTCCCACAATTCCAACAAGAAAGTGTTAGAGCATCCACCTCCAGATTCTCTGGCTCTTCAACATCATCCTCTTCATCCATTGTGGCTTGTGCCGTGACTACACTTACATGCCGTCTCGGTAAACCTCTGGGAACGGTTGATGGCATTGAAATGGTTTTCAAAACCTCTCTCGCGTACGAACAGTGTGACGCAACTGCTCAACGCTGAATATTGGCACATACAATAATTCGTGCTGAATATCAGAGAGCAAATTGGCTCGCAAGACCTCCAGTATGGACTGCTCACTCATTGGGCTGTTCAAACAATCTACTAATGCCACAATGGCTTCGTAGAACTGATCGAACGATTCGTTGGCTTTCTGATTTCGTTGCGACATAGCTGTTCGAATCTCCCAATCGGTTCTGCCATCCGTAAACTGATTTTTCAATGCCTTGCATAAGTCTGCCCAACGAACTTCTGTCACACTTTTGTGGTACCTCCAGAAAAATTCACTCCCTCTACCCTCAAACAAGTAACTCGCATATCGCTAGCAACTCAAAGTCTCCGTCCAGAGTTTGTCGTGTCAATGACTCTACTCGATATAGAAAGTCTTCTATCGACATAGACGAATGTTCAGAGTACCTCAGCTTCCAATTAGCAATAATCTGGCTAATTCTGTCGGGTCGCAGACTATTACTCAGCTGAGAACCCAATGGCGAAGAGTTGGCACCAACTTGCGGCGCTCTCGGATTTACCAACGGATTCGTATCTAGCCGATTTGGTAATCCAAACAACTCCTGAAAGCTTTGATGCTGTGGACTTGTTGGAGAAGGTCTAGTAACGGATTGAATTGGTTCAGTATTGGCAGCTACCTGTTGCTGAACTAATCTCTGAAACCCATTTTCCATCACCTGCGATAGCATCTGCGTCTGCTGAACTAATGCTGCTGACATCGCAGCCGCAATTGCCTGCTGTATCTCTTGACCCATAGCACTTGCCACTGGCTGAGCTATTGGAGTCTGGACTACAACCGGTTGCGGAGCTTGTGGACTTAGCGTCGGCTGCCTTGGCGAGCTAGATCTTCTACCAATATCAGTAGAATTTTCTACATTGGGATTTGCAGATGCGACCGTCGCCGCGGCTTTCGCTTGCCCTCTAGTTCTCATACTTGCACTTGAACTGGCTGCTTCCAACTCTTCAGCAAGATTCATAGAAGATCTTATTAACACAGTTCGACACACTGGGCACAAATTCCTATTGTCAGTGCGAGTATTAAAGCAGGCGTGGTGAAAATAATGATTGCACCTTGTAGCTAACAATTGAGCAGGATGTTCGACCTCCTGAGTGCAAACACAACAAATGGTTTCACCTTGAATTATGGGACCTGGCATGATATGTAAGACCTAATCTTCAGAATTTCTGCTAATGAAGGAAAAATTTTTCTACGCCAAACAACTGTATAAATAAATAATAATAATGGGGAAAAAATAATATATAAATAAGTAAAATTTAAATAAATAAGAGAAAAATGAAATAAATAAATAAATAAACAAATACCAAATAATAATTAACACACAAAAATAACTGAACAATTAAATAGATAAATAAATAATAATACAAATGAAATTTCAACAAAACTGATAATCAAACACGATTCATAAGATATTTGAAAACCATGCAAAACTTCACAGAGTGTAAGTTAGCCTCCATATTTTCTATTTAACCCACCTGAATGGATAGGACTAGTTGCTAGATAAGCATACCTTCAATTAGTATGACGAGAAAGCAGCTCTGAGCCACGATCCGTTTCAAACACTAATTGAAATGTGAATGCCTTAACAGCCACTACAAGGGAAGAAAAGAAATTGGGAAAATATAAGCATTCATAAAGCTCCTTCATGTTAATAATACCAACTTTAAGAGCAATTATTTCAAAACCAAGTATAGAGTAATAGCGCATGCAAACCATACTCGGTCGATAATAGATCGCCTAATTAGTAATATTACATTGTAAACTTTTATGATTGATGAAGACGGACAATAAACAATACTAAACACATTAAGCTGACTTGCGCCACCACGGGACTATGCAACCCCAGTCAATGAATTTAGTTGTCCATTGCTGAAATAATTTTGTAGTACTAATTTATTTCCATCGTTTTCATTAGGTGTTTTGCTTACCGCAAGAGGCAGATCTGGTCCACGAACTTTTTCAAAGTAAGCTCTACACCTAAAGAAATACGACAGCATTGACAGTAGACAGTTTGACTGTTCGAGTATAAAGCCATTTGAAGCTATTATTTTCGAAAACGTCAACCACTACCGTCTTGGTTAAGTTCTTTTGTCTTGATTTTACGAGGTATTCCTTTGTCGCTAATAAAATAGACACAAAGAGACTAACCTAGTACACAAATATGTATAAAGACAAACAAAAGACTTGAATCACTATTGATTCTAGAGCATATATTTTTTTTAGGCCATGTTTAGATTCTACCCAAAACAGGCCACACGATTGGGCTCCAAAATATATTATTAAATTATAATTATATCTGTAACGAATCACCAAGGATGTATTCGTCTGGTGCTGGTGTCAGGTTTATTAGTGTGGCGTACGCGCTGGCTTCTCCGGGCTTTGCTCAGATAGCATGGGGTTCAAGGAAAGGGCCAACTAATAGGACGCACCACTTATAGCAATAATACTAACAATAAAACAATCCTGCATTCATTGCCAAAAACTTAAAATTGGCAGGATCCTAAAAGAAGTGGTTCGGCTAATCTACTCCTTCTTGGTGATGCATGGTTCCAAATAAAAGTAACCAATTACGCGGACATACTTAATTTATTAACATATAAGAAAAGTGATTTGAATTTTAACATTACAAACGAAAAGACCAGAAAAATAAATAGATAAATAAATTAACGGACAAGCATAGTAAGTGTGTATAAGGCAGAATTAATTAAATAAGGCCAAAAAGGAAAAATAAATAAATAAATACTAAAAATAATTAACCTATAAATATAAAATATGTTCTAGCATAATTATAATATAAATAATTATTTTAGCATTTAAATGTTGATTAAATTAAGAGAAGGACAACAAAATTAGCTAAAATGAACTAGTTTTGGTTCATTTAGAAATGCAATGTTAGACCATCACACCGAATATAGGCAAACACTAGATGCAAGTAAAAATGAGGCTCAGCTGATGGCTGTCACTCAATGAAATGTTTTGCTATTGCCAGTCTCGCAAGGTCATTGACCACTGGGACTGCAGACAGCTGTAGCAGCGCTATGGTCAGATGACCACAAGCAACAGGAAGCTTTAGCTCTAGCTCATAGATTGTTAATTAGTTAGAGTGAAACAGACTTACATACATTAGAGACTCCCACGCAGAAAGATCTTTCCTTGTGTTGGTGCCTGTCTGTGTTGTATCTGTGGGGAATAATAATAATTGCGAGCTTTTGCGCCTGCATGAAAGCTGACTGCTATGACCGGTAGCGTCGATCAAAACAAACATGCATACATACAAATGTATGCAGGTATGGTTTTACATGCTTTTCAGGCAATACAAAAACATTAAATTTTATAACTAAATACAATTTTACAAAGATATTTGGCCTATAGGGGTTGCCTTACATGCATTCTTAAATGATTGCCATTTCTATTTTATACAATAGTACAGTCGTACTTGTATTATGAAGGATCCAGAAAAGTTGTTGGTTCAACTTTCTCGCCACATCATATTACACTTACAACATTGATGGACTATCACTTATAGATGCATAGTTGAACAACATAACGTAAATTAACAATGATAAACAAACAAAAAAATAAGCTGCCGTTCGCCTTCCTCCTGGGTGACGCAGATACTCGGCCTCGATGCCACCACAAGTGCGGAGCAAATAGCCAACGGAGATCGCAAGGCTGCCGGTCGCAGGTGTTTTGCAGTAGAAACACCACCTGCTGGGAAGCAATTCTCCTGTGCTCAATGAGCGTCTGCAGCTAGCAACAGCTCATATGTTTGCGTTGCCCAGACAGCTGATGTGTCCAGCACAGCTGCGACTTGGAGCTTTGGTGGTTGGCCGTTAATCAAGCAGTTGTGTGTGTTGAAGTTTCATTTTAAATTAATTTAAAATTCTACCACTGGGTTATTATAATTTACACACTGGGTTATTATTATTTACACACTGGGTTTTATATACATTATGACTGGGTCATTATATTCAGCTTTATACCGGGTGTTATATAAATTAATACTGGGTTTTATATAAATTATAACTGGGTTATTATAATTTATGACTGTGTTATTATAATTTATGACTGAGTTATTATAATTTATGACTGAGTTATTATAATTTATGACTGAGTGCCGAATCTAAAACAGATAGACAAAACTAAACTTAGAACAACAAAAAAACTAAATATACGTATAACAAATATTTACCTAATCTGGAAAACGGCACTTGGTTTATTTACGCCAGTTGACAAATTCCTGAAGTGGACAACCATCTATTACATGTGTTGGGTGGACGGCAAAGGTGCAAAGTAAGATATCTGCATCAGGCTTCGCCAACCACTTCACTGAGATATATATTTTTTTTTCAGACACATGCACTTTAACACATTTATTTTTTACTCAGGTTTTCACATAACCTGCTAACCATTTTTCTTACAGCCAAAACCAACAACAAAAACCTTTTGACAATTAATCCTACTCAAAAGGTAATCGTTGTCTCTTTTGGTGTGGACTTAACACGATCAGCTGATCTTGCAATTCATGCTTGCATGTATCGTGGTCCACCAATAGATGGCGCTATTTTTGTAGCTTTGTGGCAACTCTGTCATCCACCTAGTGCCCACATGCTGGCAACACCAATCGATGAGTGGGTTAATCGTTAATCGTTCGCAGCCAACTTCACTTAATTGTGTGCTTTCAATTTCATCAGACTGATACGTATATATTAATCAATAAAGTTAAGTTGAATACAACGGCGTTTTCATCAAATCTCTCACACCTATGAAGACGCCAAAGTGGTGACCCCGAATGCAAAAACACAACTACAATTTACGTTCAGTGCAATTCCAAGCTCAAGACACTGAAGACGAATTTTTTGACGCAAACATGCAGGCACACGATCAAGACCTCGCAGAACAACTGCGGGATGTGAAACAGCAACTCGAGCAACTGCAGTCACATGGCCAACCAGCTGGATTGTCATCGCAATGCGTGCAACTTCGCATTCGAAATTCAACAAAACAAATCCTCAGCTTTGGTTTTCTCAGTTGGATCGCCTATTTCATCTGCATAATGTCACTGACGATAACAAATTCGACATTATATCTGTGAATTTGGAGGAGGATGTCATTGCCAAACTGGAGGATCTGATCGCATCGCCACCGCTGACAAACAAATATGCCATTTTAAAGCAGCGCGTGCTCGACAAGTTCGCAGAATCATCTGACTCAAAGCTGAAAAGACTTTTGCGTGGCGGCGAAACTGTTGGCAAGAAACCGTCAGACATCCTTGACCACATGCGGCGCTTAGCACCAGCCACGGGCTGCGAGGCAGTTATTCGATCGTTGTTTCTGGCGGAGCTTCCAAACTCGATCCGACCGCTCATTTCGGTATGGGACGAGAACAACCTTGACAAATTGGCGGAGATTGCAGATAAAATGCTTGAAGCTAGCGAGCCAGGTTCTGCATTTGTTGAGTCAACGGCACTAACAGAGCAGCAGCACCAAGTTGATGCTCTGAGCGGCAAGCAAACCGGCATGTCAGAAGTAACATCGGCATTACGAGCGCTCACTACAAAAGTCGACAAGCTTCAGGGCGAGCTACGCCAATCAAAACATGCCCAATCGTCACGGCATCCACATGATAGCTCTAATGATGTCGGTTCGAAACTATGTTTCTACCACACTAGATTCGGTGAGAATGCTCGCAAGTGCCAGCCAGCATGTCCACGCTACCAGTCGTCAAACTAAAGATGCTACCGTTGACTCAGCTGGTAAACGGTAGCGCAGTAACCACCAGCAGCCACAAAGCTCCAAACATTCAACAAATTGGCCTGGACCGGCGTCTACACATCAAAGATCGCTTGTCAAACCAATCATTCCTTATTGATTCCGGATCAGTGGTGTCAGTGATTCCACGCAGCATGGCACCGCACACACGCATCAACGGCAGACTTTATCTGTATGCCGCCAACCAATCTACAATCAAAACCTATGGAAATTGTACTCTTCAGCTCGACCTGGCCCTGCATCGCTCGTTCACATGGCCATTCATCATCGCTGATGTACAAACACCTATAATCGGCGCAGACTTCCTTGCCGCACATCATCTCCTCGTCGACGTCAGTGAACAACGATTGCTTGACAACTCAAAGTCAACTCCTCACCATGGCACCACTGACCCGTCACACGACTCTGGATCTCTGGAACTCAAGTCCTCGAATATGTCAGCTGATGTGCAAAGATCGACAAAATGGTTTGTCTCGAGCGAGTCCATGCACACAACGTTTGTCACTTCATTAAAACAAGCGGCGCACCTGTAGCTGAGCGACCTAGACGATTATCTGGCGAGAAACTTGCTTCAGCCAAATCGCAAGTCAATACGCTCATTGATAAGGGAATTTGCCGTTACTCCAAAAGCCCATGGGCCAGTCCCTTGCACATGGTGGCTAAAAGGATGGATCTTGGCGCGCCTGTGGCGATTACCGCAAGCTGAATGGAATTACGGTTCCAGACCGTTATCCGATTCCACACATTCAGGATTTTGCTGATCGCCTTCACAATAAGAAAATTTTCACAACGCTAGATCTCGAAAAGGCTTATTACCAAATTCCCATGGCGCAGGAGGACATAGAAGACGGCTATTTGCACTCCATTTGGCTTGATTGAATTTGTTTTATGCCATTTGGACTAAAAATGCAACGCAAACGTTCCAGCGGTTCATTGACCAGATCTTCCGTGAAATTGATTACGTGTTTTGTTATGTTGATGACATTCTCATCATGTCGAGCTCGGAAGAGCAGCATAAGCAACACGTGCAAAATGTTCTTAACATTCTTAAGAAACACGGATTGGTCATCAACCGAGACAAATGCAATTTTGCTCAGGCAGAGGTACAGTTCCTTGGCTATGTGGTCAGCAGCAAAGGCATAAAACCACCACAGGACCGAATAAGCGCGATGTTGAACTTCCCACAGCCACAAACAATCTGTGAACTGGGCCGATTCCTGGGAATTTTGAATTATTATCGACGCTGCATCCCTCACGCCTCGCGAATACAGGCTCCCCTCAACGACTTAACACGCAACATGAAAAGAATGACAGGCGTCCCATTGATTGGAATCCTGAATCTATAAACACTTTTCTGGAATGCAAAAGAAGCGGCAAACGCAACCACGCTCGTCTACCCCAATCCACGCGCTGATCTCTGCCTGGTGTGTGACGCGTCGGACACAGCTATTGGAGCTGTTTTGGAGCAGAGCTCTGAACATGGTTGGCAACCTCTTGGATTTTATTCCAAAAGCTCAATAGTACAGAACGCAACTACAGCACATACGACCGCGAATTGTTGGCAATCTACGAGGCGATAAAACATTTCAAGCATGTATTGGAAGCAAGAGTGTTTGTGATCAAAACTGATCATAAGCCCCTAATTTATGCCTTTTCACAGCGACCGGAGAAGGCGTCACCTCGCCAATTGCGACATCTTAGTTTCATTTCCCAATTTTCAACCTCAATTTGTCATTTGGTGGCGACGAAAACGTGGTTGCAGATGCATTATCCCGTTTAAACGCAATATCCATGCCGTCATCACTCGACGCCCAAAGCATTCAAGAGGCGCAAGCATCAGACGGCGAGTTATCTGCACTTCTAAATGGAACAACTTCGCTGCAGCTGCAACCTGTGGAGCTCACCAAAGAAGTCTTTGTGTACTGCGATGTTTCAACCGGATCCGTTCGTCCATACATTCCTCAGTCATTGCGACACCGCATTTTCTCCCACGTACATGCATTGTCACACCCTAGCGGCAGAGCAACGCTTAAACAAATCCGGCACAAGTACGTGTGGCCTTCTATGTGTAAAGATGTCCTGTCATGGTCAAGGAATTGTTTATCATGTCAAAAGGCGAAAATCCACAAACACAATTCATTGTTGCCTGAAAAGATTGCGATTCCAGATCATCGATTCGAGCATGTCCATCTGGACATTGTCATTATGCCACTGGTCGACGGATACAGGTACTGCCTCACAATGATTGACAGATTCTCTCGCTGGCCGGAGGCGGTCCCTCTTCGAGACATGACTGCGGAAACTGTCTGCAGAGCTTTTGGAACTGCTGGATAGCGCGATTTGGTTGTCCAAGGATCATAACGACAGACCAAGGAACGCAATTTGAATCCGCACTATTCAAATCATTAGCGAATCTCGTGGGAAGCAATCATATCCATACAACTCCGTACCATCCACAGTCAAATGGTATGATCGAGCGCTGGCATAGGTCCTTGAAGGCTGCGTTGATGTGCGACTCCGAGACACCGTGGTTAAAAGTGCTTCCTACCGCCCTCCTTGGCCTCCGTACTTGCATCAAGGAGGACTTACAAGCTTCGGCTGCGATTTTATTTCGCAGATTTAAATTCGCCGCCAAGACCAGCTGAGTTTGTCAATGAATTTCGAACCAGCATGCAAGCGCTAAGGCCCATCTCGGCAGCACACCACAGCAAGCCAAAACTATTCATTCACAAGCATATCCACGAATGTTCCCATGTTTTTGTGAGAATTGATGCCGTGAAGCAACCGCTGCAACCACCATACTCTGGGCCATACCAAGTGATCGACAAGCTTTCAGATCGAGTTTTTGTTATTCGAATGAATGGCAAGGACACATCTATCTCAGTGGACAGACTGAAACCAGCATACTTAGAGAGCAACGACCCTAGCAACGAGACGGAGGATTCCTTAACCACAAAAACTCGGTGCACAAAACTTATGAAAGACGTGTCTAGAGGGGAGTACTGTGGCAACTCTGTCATCCACCTAGTGCCCACATGCTGGCAACACCAATCGATGAGTGGGTTAATCGTTAATCGTTCGCAGCCAACTTCACTTAATTGTGTGCTTTCAATTTCATCAGACTGATACGTATATATTAATCAATAAAGTTAAGTTGAATACAACGGCGTTTTCATCAAATCTCTCACACCTATGAAGACGCCAAAGCTTTCTAACTCATTGGTAAATAAAGCTCCGCTTCTCAGAACAAAGCATGTCAAGACATTTAGTACCATTTTCTCAGACTACAAATAATTTTATACAACTAAACAAATTAAATAATACAAATTAAATATGACAATACACATAAAATAAATAATATAATAAATAATAGATAGAAATATGTAGGTGTGCAGAAAAAGAAGGAAAAAAATGTTGCATACATTTAGGCTTAGTCAATTTCAGATACGACAAGCGGCCTATTACACATGTTAGAAACATCAAGTAAGTAAAGATTTATTAATAACTGCAAATTATTTGTATTTACATATTTTTATTCGGTGCATCTGTGTGTGCAAACAAAGTCGCAAAAAGCGTTTCTAATTAGTTGGCCTGTTTTTAAATTTACATGATTTAAAAGTTTCGGCGTTGTTATGATTTTCAAGGTCAATATGAAAATGTTGTGACTCTAAATTTATATCATAAGGCCCTTCAAGGTCAATGATTGTATTATGCAAAATGCATATACTCTTTACAATGATATCAACAAAATCTGGATTAGACGCCATTTGGATGTCATGATACCAAAGGCACATTCAATGCATCTTCGAGCTCTGGAAAGTCTACTGTTAAAGTATTCGTTACTTGTATTTATATCTCTTCGAGAATATGGCCTTAAAAGATTTTCTAGGGTGGATATGCCCCATCACCCACAAAGACATATGGCATCTTAATGTTTGTTTCAGGCAAGCAAGAATCTGGCGGAAAAATTGTCGAGCCCTTAGCTGCATATAGAGTTGTGATGCATTAAATGTTCCACCATCACTTTGTTTTCCATAGCCTCCAACTTCTATGGCAATAAATTTGCAATTGGCATCTGCCACTCCTTGAAGTACTATGGAAAAGTACTTTTATAATTATGAAACATAGACCCGGAATGAGGTGGACATCTAGGGCGTATATGCTTTCCATCAATAGCCCCAGCACAATTTGGAAAGTTCCACAGTTTCCAAAAGTTGTCTGCTGTCTTGCTAATTATTTCCTTCGTGGGCTGAGGCATATGTATTACAGTCTCTTTCACTATAACTGACTCAGAAGTCCTTCCAATTTTAAACGAATATGCCATGATGGAAAGATGCTCCTGTAGCTAAAATCTGTAATTACGTCATTCTAATTAATTAATCAAATTTGTATTTTAGAAGACGGCTTAAAAAATGGAAGAACCTCCGGGACCAATTCCGCAATGAATGGAAACAAATTCCTGTTTCAAAATCTGGCGACTCTGGTGTTTCAGAGAAGGCTTACAGCAATTACACTTCTTGGCCTCATTTTAATAGTCTACTCTTTTTAAAGGACCAAATAAAACCTCATAAATCGGTTGGTAATTTTGAAGCATCACAATTAAACTTTGAGCCATCTTCTTCAGGATTTGCTTCTGAATTGTCTCAAGATGAGATCATCTCTGAAGAGATTCACGAGCTATGTGAAGATGAAATACCAAAAAAGCAAAAGAAGTTGAATGCGTCAGAGGAATTAGTAGCTATTGAGCAACAAAATTAATCTTGCTTGAAAATAAAATTAATAACAACAAAGAGAAAGTCGACGACGAGTCATTTTTCGATAGCTTAATACCGTATATGCGGAAAATGGATCCAATGAAAAAATTATTATGCAGAATGGAAATACAGAAGACCATTTTTAATTTTTCTTTCGACAATAATACTGATGATCTTACTAAATCGTAATATAATTTGATACTTTAAATACTATAATACATACTTAATAAATATAATTGAAATATATTACAAACTAATCTCAATGTTATTATTAATTTTTGGCAAGGCAGTATGGGTTGTGTAACAAAATTTGGCCAATGCTTCTCCAGCCGACTACTAATTTTATTTAATATGTAGTCAAAAGTCGAAATAGACATCCTTGAATAGTTACAAAACTTTTCTGGGTGGTTTCACAAGTCATTATATAAATTTTTGAACTCTCCTTTTAATTTCTACTGCAGTTAAGCGGGTGGACGCTCCTTTTTTTTAACACAAAGTTAAGTGTTGCACTTGAAGCAAAAAATCTTCATCCGAATCCATCACCATCATATTAATAACTGAACATATTAATAACTAGAACAATGTAGCTCGCTCTCGCAAAGCTCTCCATCTGGCATCTTCTCTGTTGCATTCTTTGATTTAATTACCGTTTATTTTCAAACCTTACAAACTAACAATGTAACTCGCTTCTCGCAAAGCTCTCACTCTGACATCTTCTCGCTTTGCTCATCGCTTCTCGCATCGCTTCGCTTCGCTTCTCGCGCGCACTCTGACATCAACCTAAGTCCGACACCATGAGTTATCGCCTAAGCTGCCACACTTTTGGTGGAATGAAAAAGCAAGTTAAAATACTTGTAAATTGAAAAGGATGGCATTAAATTTGTTGAAGTTGGGTAAAATATGTTTTATAAAAATTAATTTATTTAATTTAATTACTTAAGTGCTGAAATTTTATTAAACAAGTAAGAAAGTTACAGTCGAGTGTGCTCGACTGTGAGATACCACTACCCATTTTAATAAAGGCAAAATATTGCGGTATCATTTTGAAAATATACCGAAAATACTTTAAAAATACTAAAATATACCAAATGATATGTTTGGTATATCAATATAATACCGCATTCAAAATATACCATAGACGGCTCAATATACCAGATTGTCAGCCAAAGTAACTAAGACCCTTATAAGTAGGCGTTTTTGCCCATACAAAAGTATTTCTTTTATAACTTCGACAATTTTTATCTGATCGCAACCAAATTTTCAGGAATCATAACTACTATAGTTATTATTATATATACCAAAACAACTCTAGCTTTAAAATTACGCTTGTTATTCGATTTTTTGATTTGCGGGGGCGGAAGTGGGCGTGGCAAAAATTTGAAACAAACTTGATCTGCGTGCAAACATAACAAATGCTGTCGAAAAAAAATTATAGCTCTATCTCTCGTAGTCTCTGAGATCTAGGTGTTCATACGGACAGACGGACGGACACACAGACACACAGACACACAGACACACAGACGGACAGACGGACATGGCTAGATCGTCTCGGCTGTTGACGCTGATCATGAATATATATACTTTATAGGGTCGGAGATGCCTCCTTTTACCTGTTACATACATTTCCTGTCGGCACAAAGTTATAATACCCTTCTACCCTATGGGTAGCGGGTATAAAATTGTTGAAATCACCGCCATTAAAAACGTGGCAAACAGCTGATTGCCGTTGAACTCTGATTGCCGTCCAACTCCTTTTTAAAAATGTGAGTAAAAAGTTTATTTTTATAAAAAATGATTCAATAAATTGAAACCCATTTTTCGAGACAATTAAATCGCTAATTGAAACAAATTAATCGATTAATATGTATCACAAATGATTAATCGAGCCTTCACTATTCTCGTCTCTTATTGTCGTATTTCTGATAATTGTCTTTCGTTTTTTGCTTCTCTGATGAAAGTTTTGTTGGAAATGTTTTCATTACAAAAGGGTTTCCAGGGACGAAAAGATTCAACGTCACTGATAGAAGCGGCTGCTTCGGGTCTTTGTAACATTGTCATAGTGCTGCTCAGGAACAATTTCAATGTGAATGCAAGTTGTGAAAATGGGGACACGGCGCTCATGGTTGCCAGCGCGGGCGGTTATGTTAATGTGGTGAATGCACTGCTAAGCCATGGCGCCAACGTTAAGGAGCACAATTTGATTGAACATACATCGCTGATGAAGGCCGCATGTGCCGGCCATGTGGAAGTAGCCAAGGTTAGTATCGAGTATCGGCAGTATCGACAGTAAATTGACCATTGAAAAGTGATTAGAATCAAGATTTGATTGCAACTGTCCTCAGTGACGAGAATCGAATTAATGATTTCGTTATTAGATATCTTATCTGATGTATAGAGAATGTATAAACTACTCTCACCCTTTAATCTGCTTATTAATCTAATGTTTAATGTCTCTCTCATAGGTACTTGTCGAGCGTGGAGCCGGAATCAACACCCGTTCCAATGTGTACAACGAGGGTGCATTGTCAGTGGCTAGCTATAAGGGTCATTTTGATTCATTGGTGCGTTTCCTACTGCATGCCGGCGCCGATCACTTGAACTTCACTCTTTCAGCGGCTTCAACATATGGCCAAGTGAAAATAGCGCGATTGTTACTAGACTCTGGAGCGCAAGTCAATATTTCCACATATCCACTGCCATCGCCGCTCGCAAGTTCAATTAACAATGGTCACGTTGAGGTTGCCACTCTGCTCATCGAGTTCAGTGCCAACATTAATGGGGCCATTACAAAACTACACGTATCTCATGATGGCAGCTTGCAAGGGGGCGCGAGAATGGTGAACTTACTATTGGAGCAAGGAGGATGTGGATGCAAAGATAGAAAAGTGAGACACGGTGCTGATGATTGCCTGTAAAAAGGACATACCGTTGCGGCCAGTGGTGTCACTTTGCGAATGCGATGTCGACGTCGATGTTGACGCTTGCGCAGCAGTTGTTCTGCTTTTGCCTTTGTTTACATTTTGCTTGACCGCCATTTTGGTTTTGCGCACCTGTGCATTTTGATTTGATTTTTCTAAAGCTTTTGTAAAGTAACTGCTTCCATTGCGTCTGGTGAATTTAGTTCGCCAGTTTTTAAAAAGTTTTTTTTTTTTTGCTTTTGCCTTTTAGTTGTGGCAACAAACAAAAATTTTATTTCTATTGTTGGGAAAAGCATCGGACTCCGTTTGTCGATTGGCAGACAAATGTCAGATCAGAAACTACATACATATATGTCAATCGATAAAGTAACGACAAAAGGCACTCACAGAATAAAGCAACACCGAATTTTGTCATTTGGAGTCATTGCATTTCGAGGATATAAATGCCATTGGTGGTTGGAGAATAGACGCATCAACATGGCAGGTGAGTTTTGCTAGCTGTGTGAATATTTAATAAAAGTTGTGTAATAAAATAAAATTTTTTCAAGCTGCGTAAGTGTACCGCCAGCACACATACATACATATTTGCATGCGCAAGAAAAAGAATAAGTCCGCTGTGTGTGTGAGCTGTGTGCGTGAGTGAGCAGTATGAGTGTGTGAGTGTGATTAATTTTTAATGCATTTTCATGCATGTATGTACAATCTAAGGTTAGGTTAGCACCTAGTAGAGGCAAAGCATAGAACAGTGGAGGTCCGTAGCTGTGCAAAATCTAGAAAAGAAAGCAAAAAGTCGGACGCGAAAAGTGTGTACATTAAAATTGAGGTTAAATTTGATCTGCTCGCTGTTGAAATTACTTGTAAAAAATGAAGTAAACAAACACTGCAAACATAGTATGAAATGTGAGGTTAAGTTCAGGCAGGCTTTGATGTTCTATTAATTTCAATTTAGTTTATAAGATTATTATTGTTATTATTATTAATTATTATTATTCTTAATTTTGCATCGCAGACAATAATGAGACAGTGTCGCTAACGCCACCGGATGCACGGCGAATATTTTTGAATGAATTAAAACGGTTGGTTGGCTGGAGCAACGCTTAGAGAATGCAACAGATTCAGTCTTAGCAAAATCGATGATTAATTGAACACGTTCCCGCTAACAAATAATAGCATTTTGATTGATGCTCAGCAGCAGCAGGAAACCATCGATATTTTGTCGAGAGAAATACATTTTAACATTTCAGCCGTTAAATTCAATTTAAATATCTCTAAAACTTGAAGAAAACTAAACTAAAAAAGCTGCTTAACTTTGCTCAAAAGCCAGAATTCCCGCTGCCCGCTGTTTTCAAAAAATCCAGATCTGACGGGAAAAAGCGGAAATGACACCACTGGTTGCGGCTAGTGTGCTCCTCTCATATGGCGCTAATCTGGAGCACAAGACGGAGGACAACCGTACGCCACTTATGGAGGCTAGTCGCATGGAACGTCGAATTATCCATGAAAACCCTATGAATTGGACGACGGACGGGCGGTTGCGACGCCATCCCGCGTTGACAGTGATAATGTCCAGCCGCTGTCCAGAACCACTTGAGAATTGCAACAGGCAAATAAGTAAAATTTACTGTTTACGTTTTTTAATTTATGTAAACAAACCTGCAATTATGCCATACAAATTTGTAATTGGAGAAAGAAATATTGCATACTTTTAAGCTGATCATGCGAAGAACATCAAAAACAAGAAGGCTACAGTCAAGTGTGCTCAACTCTGAGACCCCGCTACTCATTTTGAAGAATGTCAAAATATAGCGGTATTAATTTTAAATATACCAAAATAACCGCAGAAATACTGAAATTTACCAAAGGATTTTCTAGCTACATACAGGCATGCTCCGGTATTCACTTTTTGTTTTCGTTTTTGTTTTGAAAAAGAGAACGAAAAAATGGTACTCCCGTTTTCACTTTCACAAGATTCTTTCGAATTGCAAAACGAAAAAATTTGTCTTGGCGTAATAAAAAGTAAATACCTTTTTCTATATTAAATCGGATCTTTTATTGTCGTTCTTTTAAGACCGCCAGAAGATCAATTAGGCTTGTAATTATTTGTAAAACGACTAATTTCTGACCCCACCTCAAATTTGGAAATAAATTTTTGCGGTCCGGTGTAAGTTCGACACCATGAGTTATCGCCTAAGCTGCCACACTTTTGGTGGAATGAAAAGCAAGTTAAAAATACTTGTATATTGAAACGGATGGCATTAAATTTGTTGAAGTTGGGTAAAATATGTTTTATAAAAATTAATTTATTTAATTTAATTACTTAAGTGCTAAAATTTTATTAAAAAATTGTTGAAATCACCGCCATTAAAAACGTGGCAAACAGCTGATTGCCGTTGAACTCTGATTGCCGTTCAACTGCTTTTTAAAAATGTGAGTAAAAAAGTTTATTTTATAAAAAGATGATTCAATAAATCGAAACCCATTTTTCGAGACAATTAAATCGCTAATTGAAACAAATTAATCGATTAATATGTATCACAAATGATTAATCGAGCCTTCACTATTCTCGTCTCTTATTGTCGTATCAAATATTTCTGACAATTGTGTTTCGTTTTTGCTCTGATGAAAAAATCGGAAATGACACCACTGTAGCGCTGTGCCTATTTGTTGCTCAGCATAGCGCAATAGCCCTGTAAATCATTTGAGTGACCTTTGTCAAAAAAGTTTGATGACAGCAACACCGCGACAAAAATAAAGATCCACCGCACAAAATGCACATACATAATTAAAATGCATTGGCTCCCCACTTCATTATATTACTTATTTTTAAAATTGTTTCAGTTGATTTTTTTTCACTTTAATGACATCCGTTAGAGAATTACCCATATATTTTGTGAAGCAGCATTAGCAGCAGGCTCACACATCAACAACAATAACAAGAATAGCAGCAAGAACAAACGGGGCCTCATAAGGAATACTACACCATAGAAGGGGCAACTGAAAGCGCATGCAGCACACACACACAAACAACTACACATACCACAAGGAGAGATATACAGGAGTCTGCGGATCGATCGGTAGGAGTGGCGAATGCTGACCCGTTCGCAAAGGAAGCCAAGGGTTTCACATTCGCCGATAAGAGTGCTTGTAATTGCAGCGGTATCTGCGCCATCTGAACGGGCGTCCGTATTGGCTGCAGTTGCGCAGATGCAGAGGTCAAAGCCAGTCCCACCATCGGACAACCCTATGAAGGAGAGCTCGTCGACACTACGACCGGACCCGGCGAAATCTTCAGAACTTGGGGTGCACGGTGCTAGCAATGGGATTACCGATCTCATCAGCGTCCCGACTCAAAAGTTTGTAACCAGATCACCACCTGTCTCGCCTTTACGGCCTGTGGATCTGTCCACGGCATGGCAAAATGATGATCTGCTTAGTATCCTTAATAAAATGCAAAGCAGAATCAGTGTACTCACGGCAGCATTCGAGACTCAGCGACACGTCACTAAGGTATCAAAGGACGCAATAGCTGAACTCGCCGCTCTCAATAATAGAGCACTGAAGCTACAGGGAAAGAAACGCAAAGGAGGTTCTCGCCAGGAATGTTAGCACCCAAACAGAGGGCCTTAAGAAAAACGGACGCCTGTTGCCAAGGAACCGGAAGAAAAGAAGCGATCCCCAAAATAATAATGGGCAACATAGCAAAAAGATGGAACCAAACAAGAAGACATCATATGCTGAAGTGATCAAGAAGCCGAGCCCCAATAGCAAAAGCTTTGAGTGGAAGAAGGTGCAGCCTAAAAGCTGCGCAAGAAACCAGAGGCGCTTATAGTGACCAAGACGAGAGAGACTACGTATGTAGAAATACTACGGAAATTGAAAGGGGACCCGAGTCTGATAGATATAGGAAAACAAGTCAAAAAATTAGACGGACCCAGAAGGAGAACTAATCCTGGAATTGGAGCGAAAATCAGGTCCACTAGCTAATAAGATCAGAGAGGGCATAGAGAATTCCCTGAACGAACTAGCCTCAGTTCGCTCGGGATCACAGAAGACCATCTTACTGTGTACTGGTATGGACGAGGCAACGACTGCCGAAGACCTTGCCCTATGCCTTAAGACTCAGTTTGGTGAGATCTCAAAGCCGGATGTGCGAGGCATGAGAAAAATGCGTCATGGGACCCAAGTAGCCACGTTAATGCTGGATATAGCTGACGCTATCACGGTACTAAAGAAGGGTACCGTAACCGTGGGATGGTCTAGGTGTCGGATCACCCAAGACACTAGGCCAATGCGATGCTTTAGATGCTTAGGCTTCGGGCACCGCGCAAGCAACTGCAGGGATACAGATCGCTCAGATTGCTGCCTACGATGTGGAGGCAGGGGACATAAAGCTAAAGGCTGTGTAGAACAGTATAAATGCCTAATCTGCAGCGAGGATAGGAACCATGCGACTGGTGGTTTTGCGTGTCCAAAATACAAGAAGGCCAAAAACAGGAAGGAGTAAGGAGCCAGCACCATGCAGAGCCAACTTAGAATTGCCCAGCTGAACGTAAACCACTGCGCGGCTGCCCAGAGCCTACTACAACAAACCGCAGTGGAACGCAAGGTAGATGTCCTTTTGTTGAGTGAGCCCTACATCTCTAGTGGGGAACGCAGACATTATACTAGACGAGCGAGGAAAGGCGGCGGTAAAATGCTGCACCGGAATACACGTACAGGAAGTTCTGTCCGCTCCCCATCGTGGCTTTGCGTATGCAAAATTGAAGGGGTTCATTTCTACAGCGTCTACGCCCCTCCGAGCGATAGTTATGACCAATTCGAAGAGATGCTGAAGCATCTGGTACAACATGCGAGAGTAAGAGGGCCAGCGGTTATAGCGGGCGACTTCAACGCCTGGGCAGTAGAATGGGGAGCCGAACATCAAATCAACGAGGGAGGGCAGTCATTAATGCAATGAGTCAGCTCGACCTGATATTGCTGAACGACGGACTCAAACCAACATTTGACAACGACAGAGGCTCATCATATATTGACGTCACCTTCGCCAGTAGGGCTGTAGCAGGAATGCGAAGTGGGAGGTACTGGGCGACGTAACAATGAGTGACCATGCATTGATTGTTTTTAATGTTACACTGACGTGCGTGATAAGCAAACAACGAATAAGTGAGTTAGGACGGGCGTGGGACGTCAACAAAATTGACAATGACATGCTAAATTACGTTATTGACGATCTGGAAAACCCAATTGGACCTGCAGAGACAATGGTATCAAACCTTACGCAATCACTAAGAAGGATATGCGATGCAACAATGCCGCGTAGAACGCGAAAGAAAACTAAACCACCAGTATATTGGTGGAGTGACTCCTTAGGGAATTGAGGACGGAGTGCTTCACAGCGAGGAGACGGGCACAGCGGGCACGGGGGCGCGAAAACCACTCGCACATGGTTGACCGCCATAGAATAGCTCGTGCCACGTTGAAAAAAGCCATTGCAAAAGCCAAAGCCGAGGCGTTCAAGGACCTGCTCGCAAGTGTTGACGAGAACCCATGGGGCCCGGCATATAAAGTCGTCTACAAGAGGATTAAATCAGCAGGGAAGAAAATATATATGGAGCCCGATGTCATGGCGAACATCGTAGAGGAGCTGTTTCCCAAGCAAACATCCCTATGGCAGCCGGCGCATGTATCTCCTGGAGCACTTTTCCTTGCATCACTCCTGAGGAAATTCTACAAGCCGCTAGCAGGATAAAGCCCGGTAAGGCCCTGGACTTGACGGTATCCCAGGATAGTTGTAAAGCCGTTGCAGTAGCCAAACCGGACATATTCAGCAGCACCTTCCAACAATGTCTCATGGAAGGGATATTCCCGAGCACATGGAAAGAGCAGAAACTTGTTCTTATTCCGAAAGGGAAGGGCGACACATCCAACGCCAGTGGTTACCGCCCACTCTGCCTGCTGGATATTATGGGAAAGCTATTCGAGCGAATAATCTACAGTAGGATAGAAGCTTTACGGAGGGACCTAATGGACTGGCCCATCAACAGTATGGCTTCCGAAAGGGAAGGAGCACTCTTGACGCATTGGCCAACGTCCGGGATATTGCACAAAATGCACTAGCGGGAGAAAGATGGCTAGGAGGAGCAAAGAAATACTGTGCTATCGTCACTTTAGACGTGAAGAACGCCTTTAACACAGCAAGATGGACCAGTATTCTTAGTGCCATGAGCTCCATGGGAATCCCAGATTACCTAAAGGGTATAATTGGCAGCTATTTTAGGGACCGAGTACTTTGGTACGAAACGACCGATTCCCCAAAAAAGTACCAAGTCACCTCGGGAGTTCCGCAGGGGTCGGTCCTTGGACCAATTCTGTGGAACATTATGTATAATGGTATCCTGACCATCAGTACACCTCGTGATACGCAGCTACACTGCTTTTCGGACGACGTGGCCATCACTGCCGTAGCCAAGACACTGGTAGAACTGCAATCTCTTTGCAATAATACCATTGTAGCAGCTACTGGCTGGTTACAGAATGTAGGGCTCGAAATTGCAGCACATAAGACCGAAGTGGTTCTACTAAGCAGCAGGAAAGGGGTTGAGAAGTTGCAAATATCTGTAAATGGTGTACAATTGGAGTCAGCGGAGGCATTGAAGTACTTGGGGTCTTGGTCGACCATAGGCTGAGCTTCAAGGAACATGCAAAATATGCCAGCAGGAAGGCGGCTATGACAGCTACTGTGCTAGGTTAATGCCGAATGTCGGCGGCCCCAGAATGCCCGCAAGAAGGCTTATGGCCTCAGTGACGAGGGCGACACTGCTCTACGCCGCTCCAATATGGAGCTGCGTAACGGAAAAACCGTCCTATCTGAAGGAGATGCGGGCGGTCTATCGCACAGTAGCCCTACGCCTGATAATGGGCTTCCGTACCATCTCGGAGGATGCGGCACTGGTGCTGGCAGGGACGCCACCAGTTGACCTGGAGATCAGGGCACTTGCAGACATGCGGGCGGGAGCCAACCCGACCATAGTGTACGAGCATCTGTTAGTTGAGTGGCAGGGCAGATGGCGATCATCAACAAAGGTCGATGGACAAACGTACTTATTCCTGACCTAATAGCATGGACCAACTGCAAACACAAGGAGCTGGATTATCACCTAACTCAGTTCCTTACTGACCATGGCTGCTTTCGGAGGTACCTAGCAAGGTTTCATCACGTAGATACCCACAGTGCATTTACTGCGTGAAAGAGGTGGAGTCAGCAGAGCACGTGCTTCTACACTGCTCACGCCTTACTGACGAGAGAACAATTGACGAGAATGATAGGATCTCCACTATCACCATCGGGATTATTAGCTGCGATGATGGCAGACGCTGTGACATGGCAGGCGTGCCACGATATCATCATCAATATAATGACACGAGTGCGAGCTGACGAGACGACCAACAGACCAGGCAGCGATAGCTGATCCTCGACGCCCGTGGGGTGGCGGGTTAAGAATACCATCTCAGCCGTCTCGGCTTGTCGTACAAGGCGACTAAACGAGTTCCCAGCGGGCGCGTATTCGCGCAATATGACGAAGGAATGCATAGAAGCATTACATTCCTGCTCACCGACGTAGTATCTTTATTGACAGTCCCGGTGAGCACGTACTGGACAGACGAGACCATACGGAGGTTTTAGTGCGTAAGAATCGCACATATCCATCTACAGGAGGTAGATGGAATCTTTTTGAAAGATTTTCCTGCCGGGGTGTAAACCAAAAAACATACCACAATATATTATGTCAGGCAGCATCAACAATTACTCAACTCTAATGTAAGTATTATATGTTTAGCACAAGTATGTGAATATTAGCACTACCAATCATAATACCACACTCACAAGGCATGCAACGAATCGGAGCTACGGCGAGGAGACGCAGTCACAAGCCGAGGCACTCAGAACAATGCAAAAGCTGCCGCACATCGTCAGTGATCCAGGCATGCAGCTGACGCACAGGTAAAGCATTTTAATATACCCAGCACTGCAGAGAGGAGCGATGGGCATATGCATGGACAGCTGCATAATTCCATACACTTCCGATTCTCTGTCTGTCCGTCCATATAAACACCCAAATCTCTGAGACTATGCAAGCTATAGCCTTCAAATTCATTTACAATATAAACAACAGAAAGGAACGATTGGCACATGCATGGACTGCTGCTTCTTTAACCCGAAATTCAATACGTCCGTTACTCTGTCTGTCCGTTCATATAAACACCCAAATCTCTGAGCCATAGCCTTCAAATTCATTTACTATATAAACAACAGAAAGGAGTGATGGTCACATGCATGGACAGCTGCTTCTTTAACCCGAAATTCCATACACGTCCGTTTCTCTGTCTGTCCGTCCATATAAGCACCCAAATCTCTGAGACTATGCAAGCTATAGCCTTCAAATTCATTTACAATATAAACAACAGAAAGGAGTGATGGCCACATGCATGGACAGCTGCTTCTTTTAACCCGAAATTCCATACACGTCCGTTTCTCTGTCTGTCCGTCCATATAAACACCCAAATCTCTGAGCCATAGCCTTCGACCATCTCGCCAAGCATTTCCAGCACCGAACTCGACGTTCACAGCGTGGGACAGAATTCGCTTGTCTAGTTTTTCCTTCTTCTTCCCCGATCTTTTCCAAAATTCAATGTACCAACTTTTTTTTTTTTTTTTTGTTTTAAGGGGGTTTCTACTCTATATATGTTCTTTTGCTGTGATAACTTCCGTGCTCGTCCAAAGCAAGCGAGACGATTTGTTTGATTTGCATTCAATTATCCTTGATATTGAAGTGCATTATATATCGTAATATATCTCTTTTTCACCTCCCCTGCACTATAAAAGAAGACTAGCCAAGAATGTTATTTATTGAGTCCCGAATAAGAGCAACAGCAAACTCTTTGGGTTTTGCCAAAATTCAATTCGAAACAAGTAAAAGAAAGCTACAGTCGAGTGTACTCGACTGTGAGATACCACTACCCATTTTAAATAAAAGCAATATATTTTGCGGTATTATTCTAAAATAAACCGAATATACTCCAAATATACTAAAATATACCAAATGGTATATGTGGTATATCGGAGTAGTACCGCATTCAAAATATACCTTAGACGGCACAATATACCAGATTGTCAGCCAAAGCAACTAAGACCCGTTTTTGCCCATACAAAAGTATATCTTTAATAACTTCGACAATTTCTATCGGCTCGCAACAAAATTCTCAGAAATCATAACTACTATAGATATTATTGTATATACCAAAATTTGCCGCTCTAGCTTTAAAATTACGCTTGTTATTCGAATTTTTTGATTTGCGGGGGCGGAAGTGGGCGTGGCAAAATTTGAAACAAACTTGATCTGCGTGTAAACATAACAAATGATGGCGAAAAAACTATAGCTCTATCTCTTATAGTCTCTGAAGTTAATTTAAAAAATGTTTTGCTTTAAAATTGAAACGAAAATTCTTGGATTTTTATGGAAGGGGATAGATATGGAAGACTTTGTCTATAGACAATTTTGATTAATAAGTGAGATTCCCCTCAAATTTATTAAGCTTATGAAATTCCCCAGGCTTTTCTAAAAGTAATAGATAAATAAAGAATAAGAAACTATGTATAATAATATTTCAATTTATTAATAATTGGGCCTGTGCTGATCTATTATGGACACGCTTATGGATACTGAGGCCTCAACTGTTGTTGTCGAGGCCCAAACGCAAAAGTTCGTCGGCTTCGATGGCCGTGCGCTTTAAAATGTATGCTTCCTTCGCCAATGGCAAACAAGCCATGCAAATTTGCTGTGGCAAACGTGCTGCGGCGCCATCTTACGGCTCATACGACAAGCCAAAGCATTCTTTGAGCATCTTTGCCACCGTTGTGCTGCTCTCTGGCCCAATCTCGATCTCACATGTCAGCGATTTGTAGTATATACATGGTTGTTTTGTTTTAAAATAATTCTTGTTATATTTTTTACTTACTTCTTTACCACTTGTCCGTTCTCTGTCAAAAATCAAAAGGGTAAGAGAGCTTAAAGAGAAGAGAGAGCGAAACACTTTTAGTGTGACCAGTTCACGGTTGTTCAAGAATCTGTTGTAATGAGAAATTCCAAATTGGTATATTTCAATACACCTCCTCAAAAGATATTTTGAACAATAAAAAAATTAGTATTACAATAATATTCTTATTCGGATAGTTGTATATTCTGGGAACAATAATAATGATTCATATTCATCTAGAAATAGTTTTAAACAAATTAAAACAAACTAGTTCTAGGATTAAGGGAAACCCAGTAAAACCTTAATCAAATCATTGGTTAATCAAAAAATGAAACTTCATTTAACATATTATATGGCTTGCAAAAATCCTCTGCTGAACCCTCCCCGAGGGTGCTGGCTGGGTAGGATCTGTATTACCTCATTGTCAACGGGTAGCAGATCTCTACTATACGTCGATATTTCAGGAACTGCAGATCCTAGCTGAGGACTCTGTTCTTTATCTTTCGGGCATCTGTCTGAAGATAAGTAGCAGAATCCATGGTACGAGGTGTCTGGCGGTCAGACTGAAAACGCTATGGGGGCTCCCAAGAACAAAATTAGCCAAAAATGGTCTCAGAATGGACTCATTAAACAATTCAACCCGGGCTGGGATGTCAGCCAAAACGTCGGTGGAACGCGTGACTGCTACCACCGGCGGGCACGGGGGAGAGATCCTCTCTGCGTGTCGCCAGCGGTCACACCTCTGAGGCGGCGGGAGCAGGCCTATCAGTTGTAACAACACTGCCACCAAAAATTCGAGGTTGGTGCGCGCGGGAGCTGTGGTCTTAACTTCTACGGTGGAGGGGAACGTCTTCCTCTTCAGTCACCCCTGCCTATCGCCAGCACCTCCAAGGTTGCGCAGCGTGGCACGGGGGCTGCGTATTCACGCAAGGCTTAGGGGCGTAGCTAACCTGTCCGTCAAGGACCAGGAGAGCTTGCCTGGGCCAACACGTGGATGCGGGAAAACCAACTTAGCCCCCTTCCAAAACACACTAAAGTACAGACCGGTTCTACCGGCCCTGCCAACAACAAGGTGGAGTCCATGGCAAGCAAGCGCCAACGGTCCGCTGAGAGTCCCAAGCAAGGGGCCCCAGTGAGCAAGAGGCTGCGAGCACCTGGCTCCACCAACACGGACTCGAACAAGACGAGACAGAGAGCAACGGTTGCTGAAACTGCCAGGCGGCATCTCGTCGTTGCTCTCATAGACAGAGGGACCCTAACGGGAAAATGTCTGCAGAGCGGTGGCGGTTGACCCATAGTAAGCTGGTCGACGCACTGTTTGTCAGGATGGAGAATGTCCCAGACAGTCCAATGCCTACATTCGAAGGCACTGGCTGGATGAATGGTGTCAAGATCCTGACATGCAAGGACGACCCAACATTGCAGTGGCTGCAAGCGACCGTACCCAAACTGGACGGACTGTGGGAGGGGCCAAGCTGGACGTGGTGGACAGGAATAATATTCCGTCCATGCCGAAGGCGAAAGTCCTTTGCCAATAGTTATTCAGGGAGAGCGGGCGCTTCAGCTGCTTAAAAAGCAGAACCCGGCCATACCGACGAGTGATTGGTCCGTGCTGAAGGTTGATGAACCTTTACCCAGTGGTGGGCAGCACGTGATCATTCAGATCAACAAGGAGGCCGAGGATCTGCTATACAAGCGCAATGGGAAGATGGCGTGGGGCTTAGGGAGCGTGTACCTTCGCCTCAAAAACGTCATCCCAACGACCAGGACACACACACACGCTGAGGTCAGGGGAGGTTGAGGCAGATCTCGGTCTTGAGAGCGTGACCGACGCCACTTAGCACCTCAGCTTGACTGACAAGACGGTGGAGGTGGGGGAGGAACTGTCCATGCAGACGGGCCCCCCCGCGAGTTTGCTAACCTCTAATGAGTGTGCTGCAACTCAACCTGCATAAATCCAAAACGGCTTCGGCGGAGCTACTCCTTGCCCTGGAGGAAGTGTCCGCCTACGCGGCTTTGGTCCAAGAACCGTGGATAGCGTCGGGCAACACGGTGGCTGGGCTGAAGTCTAACTATGATTTGTACGTCCCGACATTGGTAAGTAGATCGAGAACTGCCATCCTTGTAAAGAAGGGGCTAAAAGCTCATCTACTACCTAATTACAGCAATGACGATCTAACCGTGGTGGTCCTGGAGAGCCGTGAAGGATGTTTGCTGCTGGCATCCCGTTATATGGCCCACCACAAGCCGGCTCCACCTGACGAGCTGCGGGAGGCTGATGGACATGGTCTGCTCCTTCAATAAGCATATTATAATTGGAACGGACGCCAACTCCCACCATAGCGTCTGGGGAAGTCCCGACATTAACGACAGGGGTGAGTCAGTTCTTGATTTTATCCTTAACCATAAGCTTAGACTAGCCAACAGGGGTGAGGAATCTACCTATGTAGGTCCCACCTCTAGTAATGTGCTGGACTTAACGATTGCAACTGAGTGTACCAATGTAGAAGACTGGAGGGTCCTGGAAAGACCCTCCTTCTCGGACCATAAGTACATTCAATTTACCATTCCTTTTAACAGGGTACCTGCGGCTCAGCCGTTCAGAAATCCCCGTAACACGAACTGGGCGAAATTCTCTAGCCTTGTTTCCAAGTCTCTTGGTCCGCCGGGTAACATCAACTCGGTACAGGACCTAGAAACTACTGTCAATGTCCTCTCAGCAGGACTACTTTCAACGTTTCGCCAATCTTGTAGGCTCTCAAGACCGACGAGAAGATCGAAGCCACCCTGGTGGAACCCAGATCTCTCATCGCTACGTGGAGAGCTTACTAGCATGTTTAAACTTGCTAAGAAGGCGGACAACGAATATGTCTGGGACGAGTATAGGTCTCTCCTGAAGTCGTACAAGAAGATGATCCGATCATCCAAAAGGTCTTCATGGAGAACCTTCTGCTCGGACCTGGATAACATCAAAGACACCTCCAGACTGAGGAAGCTGCTGTCCAAGCAGGCTTCCAGTCCTAGTCTGCTCAAGTCGGGCGATGGAGCGTGGACGGAGAGCAGTGCTGAAACTCTTGAAGCACTGCTCTCAACTCATTTCCTGAGGATGTATTGGAATAGAGAATAGTGACTGGCAGCTCTTTCCTAGTCTCCCAGTTATGAGACTCCCTGCCAGTCTAATTACAGATAACAAAATAATTTGGGCTATCAACTCTTTGCGAAGGTCAGGTCGCCCGGTCTCGATGGACTTTCGCCAGCAATGCTGCAAGCCAGCAAGCCCACGATTGTTCCGTGGCTATCGGGTATCTATTCGGCGTGCCTCGCATGGGGTCATATCCCCACTCTTTGGAGGACCTCGAAAGTCATTTTCCTGCCCAAGGCGGGCAAATGCAGTCATGTGGTCCCAAATGGGCCTATCAGCCTAACCTCTTTCCTGCTAAAAACATTGGAAAAGCTACTTGATTTGCACATCAGAAGCAACTCAATGCATCTGTTGTCCCCAAATCAGCATGCGTATACAAAGGGCAAGTCCATTGAGACTGCTCTCCATGCTCTAGTAGCCTTCATAGAAAAAGCGGACCACTATAAAGAATATGCCTTGGGTGCATTTCTTGACATTTCAGGCGCCTTCAATAACGTCACCACTGATGCTATTATGAAGGGCATTAATCACGGCACCAGCGATCCACAGATGGGTCAACCGCCTTCTTTGTGACAGGCGGGTGGTGGCTACGTGGGGCGATGCGGCCATTACAAAGGTAGTGCGAGGTGGCACTCCCAGGGTGGGGTTCTCTCGCCTCTCCTTTGGAATTTGGTCGTAAATAGCCTACTTCTAAAATGTACTAGACGGGCCCCAAGTTAATTGCCTATGCTGACGACATAAGCATTTTGATAACTGGGAAATCCCCAACCACCCTTAGTTCCGTAATGGAACTTACTTTGCGGGAAGTTAAAGCATGGGCCGAATCAGCCGGGCTCAGCATTAACGCGGACAAAACGGACCTTATCCTCTTCACGAAGAGGTATAAGGTACCTGCGTAGTCCCCCAAAAATAGGCTGCACTATGCTAAAGCCGAGCCTAGCAGTAAAATACCTAGGTGTGGTCCTGGACAGCAAACTGTCATGGAAGCTCAATGTGATAGAAAGGGTGAAGAAGGCCACCGGAGCCTTGTACACGGCGAAAAAGATGCTTAGTTGCACTTGGGGCCTCTCTCCTAATCTAATGCGGTGGATATACATCTCAGTTGTTCGCCCTATCCTCACCTACGGTGTTCTAGTGTGGTGGCAGGCCACGGAAAAAGGACGTACCTATCCATCATGGAAAGGACAGAGCGTCAAGCGCTACTGTGTATCACAGGCGCTCTCAGGTCGACGCCAACTTAAGCCCTCGAGGTAATAGCTGGTGTTGGCGCATTTGATGTACATTAGTTAAGATAATGAAGTTGTCAAATTAAGTTATTAGAATTAGGGCGAAGCGAGAGCGCAATAAAGCTTTCGTTTTGCTCTCTGAGGCGAATTCGCCTCGCTTCGCCACTCTAGTTAAGTTAGGCTTAATGTAACTTAGCATAGAATCATAAACACAGTTGAAATTGAGAACTTATCAGCGCGTCATCATTTACTCCGTTTTGTTTTCGTCGTCTAACAACAACAATTAGGTCCAGTCTTTGTTCGCGAATAAAGCGGAATATTAATAATTGCAAAAACTCTTGTAATTTTTCATGGCGCCCCGGGTGGACTCTAATTATTGTTGAACGCGAGTGATTGATCTAAAACAGAAAACAAATTCGCGCCGGTCGCTAAATAAAATAAAACATAAACAAACAATTGACTTTGTGCCAGTGCTGTGATCCACTTGTGTTTGTGTCATCGGTGGACTTTTCTGCATCATCGCTGGAGGATACCCTGCACCAAGCAGAACACACAGAGGAAAGTGGCTGGGAATATTACAGATCGCCAATTCAGGTACTGTGCGAAAAATTGAAAGTAAACACCTGAATTGGTTGCCAAGTTGCAAAAAGTGACGCTTTCAATTCTTGGCACATACGTAATAGTAGAGCATTTGTTTTAAATTTTATATTTTAATTTAAAAAGTGAACCGCTTAGGCAGAATATTGTTTTGTTTTCTAAGTGAAAGTGACTAGGGGAAATTCTTATTTCCATTGCATCGAACTTCTTCTCTCAGTTCGTTGCAATTTTCGCTTTCGTCGCCCCTTTG
Organism: Drosophila nasuta; assembly: GCF_023558535.2. Classification (NCBI taxonomy): domain Eukaryota; kingdom Metazoa; phylum Arthropoda; class Insecta; order Diptera; family Drosophilidae; genus Drosophila; species Drosophila nasuta. The sequence goes on along the minus strand of NW_026869601.1, from coordinate 100,155 downwards.
TCACCAGATTCGTAGCCGCTGTAAGTTGTGTGCTGTTGCTAAGCGCACATACGTATATACATACATATATACCCGCAAGCCAACACTGCACCGGTGCATTTCGGCTCCGTGTTGTTGTTGCTTGCATTTTCGTTTCGTTTCGCGCGCTTAGAAACAGCGCACATACACACATACATACGTTAGCAAGCCAGCATCTGCACAGTGCATTGCGCTCTGTAGTCTGTGTTGTTGCTTGCACTTTTCGTTGTCGCGCGAGTTATATATGTTTGACATATATATACATGAGTTGTATTTCAATAAATAAGAATGTACACAGTGTCGTAGATTTGAACTGGTTTATTCAGAGAATTGATACAAACTGAAGTTAAGCTGTGCAAGAAGTGCTATTTTATACTTGGATGTTGGCGGCAGCCAAACCGTCTGAGTTGTTTATAATTACGTTAGCATATTCTGACTTTGGAGTTGTGGTTAGTGTTTATATTGGGACTTGGGTTGAGATTCGTTATTAGTTTCAGTTGCAAGAGATTGTTTATGTTTACGTTAAAGAAGCTAGCAGTCCCAGTTTGGGTTATTAGTTTATAGTGGAAGCTTGAATGTTTATGTTTACATAATTGACGATCGCAATCCCGATCTAATGGAATGCTTTGTATGTGTTAGTGTTGGGTAAGTGGTAAGTGGTGACAAATGAGATGGGGAAGTGGTAAGTGGTGACAAATGTATAACTCCTCCATCGCCAGAATTTGAATTCTCCTGAATTCTTTTAAAATTAACATGAATATTATTAGGTCTTAATTTTATACACAAGTAAAATATTAATATTAATATAATAATTGCAAATGTAATTGAAATGCCATAACTTATTTTTTATGAAATTTTAACTCTGTGATTTCTTTTAAGTTTTCAAAGTTCTGTATTGAGAAGTGTTCAAAGTTTATTGTGTTTTTATAAGATTGGTTCAATAAGTTTGTTGGGTAAAAATCTATCATAAAATTCTATTTGTTCATTTGCAAAGTTTTCAGATAATATTTGAATTTTACAGTTAACAAATTGTATTAAGTAGTTTCCATTTAATGTAATATTTCTTTGATCGCAATTTTGTTTTAATTTTTCGTTTTACTGTTTCTTACAATTATTGTTTCATCATCTATTTGTTCTATACTGGATTTATTGTTGAATTTGAATTTACAATTGTTGTTTATTGTGCAGCTTTTACTTAATGTTAGTTCCTTAAAATTACATTTTCTTTATAATCGTATATTTTATTACAAATTTGAGTAATTAGTAAATTTTCTTGATCAATTTGAATATTGTTGCTGTTAGGTATTGCAGTTATGAGTTTGATGTCTGTTTTATAAAGTTTTTGGGTAGCTTGATTGCCATGACAATTGCGTTGTTTTTGTATTTTAATATGCCCATTCTGATTAATTTAATTTTATAAAAATCTATTTTAAATTTATTTATTTCGTCTTTTGATAATATTTCTGGTAAAATATATTGTTTTTGCTGATGCAATGGTTTCTTGAATATAATTTAATTTTTCTTCAATATTTTTAAAGTTCTCATTTGATCATTGAATAATATGTTTTTATTGTTTCTTTTGTTTGGTTATTCATTTTGGCTGAAAGAAGTTCTATCATATTTCTGTCTTGATGGATTATGCCTGCTAGTGTGTTAATAGTATTATTAAAATGGTTGTTAATGTGAATTTGTTGGTTTAAGTTAGTGATTGCATTGTGATTATTTTGATCTATTATATTTAAGTGTTCTATAATTTCTTCCCTGTCCTCATTGTTCATAAGGCCAAATAGCCATTTATGTACGGTGCCTATTCCATTAAAAATACCTCTTTCTGTTCGTGTTGATGGAGTGATAGAACTTACTTTTGCCCTTAGTAATTCTATTTCATCAATTAATGTTTCCTTATTTGCTATTTCGATATTCTTTATATTGTCGTATATTTTATTGATTATTATAGTGATTTGATTAATGTCAATAATGTGCAAAATTATAATAGTTTCATTTACAATTTCTGTAGAATACATATGTATAGGGACATATCCTGCCTCCTCTTGAATTGGGACCACATGCAGTCTAGCATGTGTCATTGATAAAATCATTAAAGTGATTAATAAAATATTCTGAAAGTGCGAGTAAAAGAAAAAATGTATATATATATATGTATTTATTACTAAAACTGTTAATGTATATGTGCATGTATTTTAATTTTGTTCCATTTTAATGGTCTTTTGATATTACATGGATGAATATCTTCTAGTTTGGCGTATCTAAAATACGGCTCATCTTTATGTCTTAATCTTTTGTAATTTTTAATTGGTCCTTCCTCTCTTTTTTCTTCATACTGTTCTCTTTCTTCATTTAGTTTTGTTATGATTTTTCTTTGTTAGCGCTTATTATTTCTTTAAGGTCTTGTGAGTTCTTTGTATTTTTAGCTTCGTTTGGGGAGCATTTTATAGTTGTGTGATACCTATTATTGTAAGTGTTAACAGCAATTTGAATTTTTGATTCTATCGAGATGTCTTCATCTATGCTATTGACAATTTCTATTAACGTGGAGTGAAGTCTTTCAATGTCTGCGTTACCTGTGTGCGAGTTTGGTTTTGTTAAATGTAACTCGACTTTTTCTTTATTTAAGAAACTTTGAATCTGTTCTGATCTAAATTCATTATCCATAATAATTTTGTTGGGCTTGCCAAATTTTGTGAATTGCTCTATTATAATTTGCAATTTTGCCCTCAATTCCTATCTTTTATATTGTATGCAGCTACAAATTTTGTAAGTTTATCTATGATTGTAACAAATGATCGGTGTTTGATATGGAAAATGTCTATATGAATTATTTCATTTTCTCTCTTGAGGAGTTTCTGTGATATTGAATTTTGCTTTGATCGGTTTCCTGTCATACTTAATTTCTCTACATTTTGTGCAGTTGGATATAACTAAGTTAATGTGCTCTCTAAGTTTTGGATAATAAATTTTGTCTTTCAAACTATAAAATGTCTCGTTCATGCCACTATGTAGGGATTCTTTTGTGTGATATAAAGCTATTTGTTTGTGGAGTTCCTGTTCGTCATTTATGTCTACTGCTCGTTTTGTACATTTTAAGAATTTTATATTTTTCGTGTCTTTAAAACTGTCTATTATAATACATTGTACTTTATAGTAAATGGAATCTGGTACTTCTGAATATATGCCAATAGTTCCCTATTAATATTGTTTAAGAGTTTCTGTTCTATTTCTAAATTGTCGTCTGCTGGATTAATTTCAATAATTTTTCTGCCTTTATTTTTAATTATACTGTCTGTTGCTAAATATGTGATAATGATTTGAGTTTTGAATTTATTAACTATATCATCTGTTATATAAAAATCTATTGGTTCGTTCTCGTTTGCTGAGTGAATTGTGTCTGTCAATGCTAAATTTGATTCATTAATATTTTCTTTGTCTATAAGCGGGGCTGTTTCCTGCCTACTGAGGAAATCCGCCACTTTGTTATTTTTCCTTTTAAATATTTGATATCACAATCAAATTCTTGTAGTTTCAATATCCACCTTTGATGTTTGTCCTTGAGGTCTTTCCCTTTGTATTTTTATTTAGATACATAATTGGTTGGTGATCAGTTATAATTGTAAATTGTGTGCCATATAGGTAATGCCTAAAGTAGTCTACGGCATACACAATTGCCAGAAATTCTTTATCTGTCGCGCTGTATTGCTTTTCGTGTTTGTTTAGGGTCCTAGATACGAATGCTATTGGCTGAGTTTGCTGTGATAACACTGCTCCTATTGCAAAATCACTCGCATCTGTCGTTAATGTAAAAGGTTTATCGAATTCTGGGAATTTCAAAATTGGATGTGAGCTTATAAGTTCTTTTAAATTTTCAAAAGAATCTATAAATTCTGGGTCATTTTATTAATATTATTTCCTTTTTGTAAATATTTGATCATAGGGTATGCAATTTTTGAGTAATCTTTTATGAACTTTCTATAAAACCAGTCATGCCTAAAAACCTTTTAGTTGTTTTTCTGTTTTTGGGATTGGAATAGCTAAAATATCTTGTATCTTTTTTGGATTTGGTCGAATTCCGTCTTTACTGAGTACATGTCCTAAAAATTCTGTATCTTGTTTCATAAATGAGCATTTATTTACTTGTATTTTTAATCTGTGTTCTTGGAGTTTTTAAAAATTTTTTCTAAAGCATGTTTGTGTTCTTCGAGCGTTGTTGAGAATATTAAAATGTCGTCTAAGTAGACTACACATATTTTGTTTATGTAATCTCTTAAAACATCATTCATTAATCTTTGAAAAGTTGCTGGTGCGTTTTTAGTCCGAATGGCATTCTAACGTATTCATAAAGTCCTAATGGTGAAACAAATGCTGTCTTCTCTATGTCTTCTTCAGCCATCAAGATTTGATGATAACCTTTTGCTAAGTCCAATGTACTGAAATATTGAGCCCTACCAAGTTTGTCTAATATTGAGTCCATGAGAGGTAACGGATATTTGTCTGGTATTGTTACATGATTTAATCGACGATAGTCTACACATAATCTATATTTTTGTACTCCTGAATTATCTATTTTCTTTGGCACCATGCATATAGGTGAGCTGTATTTACTTCTGCTTTTTCTTATTATGCCGTTTCTTTCCATTTCTAAAATTTGTTTTCGAATTTCTTCTTCATATTTTGGAGAACACCTGTAAATTTTCGAATTGATCGGTTGGTCCGTTATTGTTCTTATATTGTGTACCACTGTATTTGTATTTGTCAATTGGTCGCCTTCTTTATAGTATAACTTGTTAAATCTTTTGTTTAGATTGGTAATAATTTCCTTTTCTTCTAAATTTAAATCTGTTAAATTAAAGCTTTCAATTTCACTTACTTCCAAAACACAAGCCTCTTCAGGATACTTGGAATGGAATGGAATTTCAGCATCATTTATCAGTTTAATTGTTTTCTTCTTGAAATCAATAAATTGAACGTTTCTTTGGATGAAGTCCATACCCAATAGAAAATCATATGATTTATCAGGGGTAAAGCCACCCATCTTGAACGAACTTGTGGAGAATATTGAAATTCTCTTGGTGCTTCTGTCATAACTAAGTAATTATTAGTTTCAAACTTTGCATTAATTGTATGAATTGTTTTTGAATATTTTTCAATTATTTTGTAAAAATTTTCCTGCACTCTATTTGTGTTTAATATACTAATTGTGGATCAGTATCTAACAAAAAGTAAATTTACAATCTTCAATTGTTCCTTCTATTAAAATTTTTCTTTCATCCGAGGCTACTGGGTAAAAATCTTTAGGGATTTCACTTGTTGTACTTTTATTATCCTCATCAATTATATTATCAACACTCATTGCCTCTGGGGATTCTGTCTAACATTTTGACTTTCATTTTTATTGTAATTATTATTTGGATATTGATGTGGATTATTGTTAGTATTCTGATTTTGTTGATTATTGTTATAGTTATGATTGTATTGTGGATTAGTATTGTTATTCCTATTTTGTTGTTGATTGTTATATTGTCTCCTAGTATTTTGACTTTTGGAAAATTGCCATTATTATTGTTGTTTTATTATTATTATTGTTGTTATTATTATTATTATTGTTGTTATTATTATTTTTTTTGATCAATATTGTTACCTGAGTCATTCTCGGTATTTTTACGAATTAACAATCTTTGATTTAAATTTCCAAAATTTAGACCGATATATTTAGCAATTTCATTTCTAACCATTTGCACTGTTGTTAATGGCATTAGCGAGACTGCCATGGAGCCTGCAGCTAATTCTTTTATTCGTTGAATCAATAGTGAACTTAATATATTTACTAAGCTTTCATTATTTTCAAATACAGCAAAGTCTGTTATTTCTTCCACTATGTACCTTACCTTAATATCTAAATCTTTAATAGATGTCACTCTGAGATTGTTGATCTTCCTAGTCAAACCCATTTGGTCCATTCTTGGCCGGTAATGATGTCGCAATTTCTCCTTACATTCCTCCCACGTTGTCGGTGTATTGATGGTGAGAACTGTTCTTGCCTGTCCTTGAATCTTCGTGTTGAATATAACGCTGAAAACCTGATCCGCATCATCTGCATATTCCTGCATAATCTGGTCCACTGAAGCAATGAATCCATGGAGAGTACCATCTTGTCCAGTAAATGTTGGAAGATATCGAGTTTCCTTTTCAATCTGGTTTCTAGCTCTTGTTCTTGAGTTCGCATTTGGTAGTTGCATTTGTTGAACAACAATTTGAGTGAGAGCCTGAATGCAATTCTGCATTTCGTTTATATTTTCGTTTTCCATTTTAAAGTTTATATATTTTTTTAGTTAAATTGCCACTGGATTGTTTAGTTTAGTTGCACAATTATGACTTTGTCCCTTTTATGCCACTATTGTTTTACACTTTTTCACTTTTGGCGATAATTGTTATGCCTTTTCAGCTAAGTTCAAATATCACTTCTTAGTGTGTGTTTTGTTTTTGTTTTAACTTTTCACTTTCGATAACACTTGTTATGCCTTTTCAGCTAGTTCAAATGTTACTTCTTAGTGTGTTTTTAATTTATCCGTCCGTTCAGACCGGCTGCGCCAGTTATATATGTTTGACATATATATACATGAGTTGTATTTCAATAAATAAGAATGTACACAGTGTCGTAGATTTGAACTGGTTTATTCAGAGAATTGATACAAACTGAAGTTAAGCTGTGCAAGAAGTGCTATTTTATACTTGGATGTTGGCGGCAGCCAAACCGTCTGAGTTGTTTATAATTACGTTAGCATATTCTGACTTTGGAGTTGTGATTAGTGTTTATATTGGGACTTGGGTTGAGATTCGTTATTAGTTTCAGTTGCAAGAGATTGTTTATGTTTACGTTAAAGAAGCTAGCAGTCCCAGTTTGGGTTATTAGTTTATAGTGGAAGCTTGAATGTTTATGTTTACATAATTGACGATCGCAATCCCGATCTAATGGAATGCTTTGTATGTGTTAGTGTTGGGTAAGTGGTAAGTGGTGACAAATGAGATGGGGAAGTGGTAAGTGGTGACAAATGTATAACTCGCGCTTTGCAGCGCTTAGAACTCGCTCCCCTACATTCGTTGGTTGAGCATATCAGTGCGATATCTCGTTTGCTCCCTCGAATTGTGTACTCCCTATTATTGTCCGAGAATCAGCTTAGTGGTTAGCTTAGGACAATTTAAAAATTAGTGGTTAGCTAATAATAAAAATTAAGTAAAAATAAAAAAATAAAAGAATAGTTCAAAATAATAATTAAAAAAAAATAATACATTTTTTTTTTTTAATTTTCTTTTCGTTGTTGTTGTTGGAAGCAACAAGATTTATTTTGTATTTTATTTTTATATTTTTTGTCGTCTCCTCTAATAACCTAAATAAAAATGAATTCGAAAGAAACTCTTGAAGGCTCTAAAAGAAACTTGCTATTTGCGTGAAGAGCATTTGCAGAGTTAATAATCAAATTCTCGATGACACGATCGGTCGAGATTTGACAGAGCTAGAGTGCAGGCTTGAGATGTTGTCGTCGCATATTGAAAATGCTCTCAAATATCAAAGCAGAATTGAGACATTTGACGAATATGACGATTACCGGTGCGAGTTAGAAGAGATTTGCATTACTGCAAAGGCAAGGCTGAAGGCGATGGTGAAATCGTTGACCGATACTTCATCCGCCAATATATCGATTCAGCCGATTGCCGCTCCTCGTACCCGTCTGCCTAAACTCTCATTGCCAAAGTTCAGCGGAAAGTATTCCGAATTTAAAAATTTCATAAGCTTGTTTGAGACTCTTGTTGACAATGACCATTCAATTCCGCGCATTGAGAAATTCAATCATCTCATTTCTTGTCTCTCTGGTGAGGCTCTTGGAACGGTGAGAGCGTTTCAAGTCACCGAGGACAACTATGAGAAAGCAATGGCAAGTTTGAAAAGAGTATATGACAATGATTGTCTGATATTTAATGAAAATATCACTGCTCTTTTCAATTTGCCAAAGATTTCGCAGCCCTCCGCTTCAGCGTTGCGAAACTTGATTGACACTGTCTCTGCGATATACGGATCTTTGTTGTCGATAGGTGATGATAAGAAGATTGCAAATGCAATCCTTATTCACCTGGTCATGCACAAAGTTGATGCAATGACAAAGAAGAAGTGGGATGAGCAGCTAGATTACACGAAAATTCCATTATGGAGTGAGTGTGAAACTGTGCTTAATCGTCGATATCAGCACTTGTCAGCTGAGAATTCGACAAAGTCCGATAGTCAAGCCGTTTCCACTAAACAGCTTAATAAAAGCTCGTTTTCGTGTACGACGCTCAAAGATAAGATTGATCAAAAGACCCAAATATGCGAATATTGCAATTCCGAAGATCATTCCATCGTGAGTTGCTCGATGTTTGCTGCCTTGGCAGTTAAACAGAGATTCGACTACGCGAAAACAACTGCATTATGCATAAATTGTCTTCGGAAGGGTCACACTGTCGCCAAATGTAAGGCAAAAAGTGTCGTGTGTGCAGCCGTTCACATCATACGTTGCTGCACATATATTCTGCGACTACAAATAGTAGAGCGTTACCACCCCGAGTCTCTCCGCTGTTGAGCCTGATCGTCCATCCACTTCACATGCGATGCATGCGACCGTGTCGGATAAAGTGATCCTGGCCACAGCAGTCATCAAAATAAAGACGAATTCAGGCGATTTCGTCTTAGCCCGAGCTTTGCTGGACTCTGGGTCACAAATTAATTTTGTGACTGAGGAACTAGCTCAGCGGCTGCATTTGCGTAGAGAAGACTCGTGCATCAGCTTGCTTGGCATTGGTGAATCCAATTCTCAAGTTAAGAAAAGATACACACTGTGGTGAAGTCGCGAGTTGGCTGCAATGAATACGCGATCGATTTATGGATCCTCAAATCGATCTCAGGTTATCAGCCAGATCACACTGTAAATGTCAGTGGCTGGAAGATACCTGACAATATTCAGCTAGCGGATCCCTATTTCTTCAAACCGCAGAAAATTGATCTTCTTATCGGCGCTGAAACATTCTTTGACCTATTGTCCGTTGGCCAAATCAAGCAAGGTCCAGAGTGTCCAATCCTCCAAAAGACAAGCCTTGGGTGGATTGTCTCGGGGCGGTACACTCCTGGTGAAAAATCTCACCAGAAGATGACTGTCAATCTGAGCTATCAGGAAGAAAGTTTGAGCTCGATTGACAAGACCTTGCTGAAGTTTTGGACTGTCGAAGATGTGCGCTCTCCCTCCAAAGTCCTTTCCGCTGAACAACAAAGTTGTGAAGATCATTTCACAAATAATGTGAGAAGATTGCCGTCTGGTCGTTTCGAAGTAAGACTGCCGTTCAAATCAGATTCGCACCAGCTTGGGTGCTCATTTGAAGTTGCTAAACGGCGGTTTTTGTCGCTTGAAAAACGCTTAACTCGAGATCCCGAGTTAAAGCGAATGTACTTGGAATTTATGGAAGAATATGTAGAGATGGGCCACATGTCCGAAGTGAGTCACATCCTTCCAAGTACACCACACTATGTTATTCCGCACCAATGTGTATTACGGCCCCAAAGCACTTCGACAAAGCTGAGGGTCGTATTTGATGCTTCGTGTCGCACTTCGACACATAAGGCGTTGAATGACATTCTTATGGTCGGGCCGACCATTCAAGAAGAGCTGTTTTCGACTCTGCTTCGTTTTCGATTGCATAAATATGCATTAACGGCCGACATCAAAAGATGTACCGCCAAGTTATGGTGCACGAGGCAGATCGAAACTATCAGCTCATAGTGTGGAGAAAAGATCCATCAGACTCGTTGAGATTATTCAGATTAAATACTGTAACATATGGCACTGCGCCAGCGCCATTCTTGGCCATACGGTGTTTGATCCAGCTGAGCGAGATTGCGAAATCCTCGCACCCCATGGCAGCTGAAGTTATCAGGCAAGACTTCTACGTTGACGATATGTTGACTGGTGCCGCATGCGTCGAGGACCTGAAGACAATTAAGTCTGAAGTGTCGCAGATACTGCTAGGAGCAGGTTTTGAACTTGCGAAGTGGTTCTCGAATGCTCCTGGGTTCTCCGCATCAAACAGTACACCAAAGCCGATAACGATCTCGAGACTGACGCAACCAAGACTCTAGGTGTGATTTGGTTGCCAAATGAAGACGTGTTCCAATTCCGGATCGACGATTCATTCATGGGTCTTAAAGCGACAAAACGGAACATTCTCTCGGTGACATCGCGGTTATTCGATCCGCTTGGCCTATTGAGTCCCTTAATTATAAAAAGCAAAGATACTGCTTCAAGAGCTCTGGCTTCAAAAGTTGGAGTGGGACGAATCCATACCATTGAGTTTGGATACATCGTGGCAGCAATTGAAGTCAAATTTGACACAATTGCAAAACATAAAAGTGCCACGATATTTGTTCACAGAGCCTACGTCACCGATAGAGATACATGGCTTCGCCGACGCCTCAATAAGAGCGTATGGGGCGTGTATTTACGTTCGTACGCAAACTGCAGAAGGTTGTAAAGTATCATTACTAACCTCAAAATCAAAAGTAGCTCCCCTCAAGACTAAGACTCTTCCTAGACTTGAGTTGTGTGCAGCTCACCTTCTTGCAGAACTCTGCCACCGCATACGAAGGCTGATCCGATCACCAATTGAACGGACGGTTCTTTGGTCAGATTCGGAAGTCACTCTTCATTGGATCCGGTCACATCCTTCCACTCTCGCGACATTCGTGTCGAATCGAGTGGCCGAGATTCAAGAGTGGTCAGAGAGCGTGGAATGGCGTCATGTTCCAACTAAGCAGAACCCCGCAGACATTGTATCGAGAGGTTGCGATGTGACTGAACTGTGCGCGTCAATGTGGTTTAGTGGTCCGTCATTCTTGATGGAACCACACGACGCATGGCCAGTTAACCACCATTTCGTCTCTGAAGAGACGCGCAATTTGGAAGTGCGCAAAACAGCTGTTGGACTGACAGCTATAGTGGTAAAGTCAGATCTAGTGGACTCGATCGAAAGTTTTTCGTCGCACACAAGTCTGTTGAGAGTGTTCGCTTATGTGTTCCGCTTCATTCGAAGATGCAAAGACAAAACAGTTCAATTTGAACTGGTTCCAACGGCATCAGAACTGAAAGAAGCATTCAGTAAAATAGTAGAAGTAATGCAGGATTTCGAATTCAGAGACGATATAGAAAGGGTTCGTAAGAGTACACGTGTGAGCTCGAGTCTACAACGACTCAATCCTTTCATACATGAGTATGAAGGATCTTGGTGTTCGTTTTCGTTGTTGCGAGTCGGGGGGCGACTGGTAAATGCTCCTATTTCGTATGATGCTAAGTTTCCACTCCTCTTGTCGAAGCGCTCACAATTTGCTCGCAGCTATGTGAGATACCTTCACTTGACCAACTGTCACGCTGGCCCAAGAGCGCTCGTGAGCATTCTCAGAGAACGACTTTGGTTAGTTAATGCTCAAGAGCTTTGTCGTCAGACAGTACGATCATGCATCCGTTGCTTTAAATGCAAACCTCGGTTGCTTAAGCAAATAATGGGAAATTTGCCTGCTGATCGACTCCGAGCGCTCCGCCCATTTTCAATTTGTGGCGTAGATTTTTGTGGCCCGGTTGAGACAACCTATAGGATTCGCGGAAAGCCGCCGTACAAGTCGTACATAGCTTTGTTCGTCTGTTTTGCGTCAAAAGCGGTTCACTTAGAAATTGTATCCGATCTGTCAACTAATGCATTTCTAATGGCTTTCCAAAGGTTTGTTGGTCGAAGAGGATGTCCGAGCCGAGTCCATTGCGACAACGCGACGAACTTCGTCGGAGCAAGTCGCCATCTGGAGGAGCTAAGGAGGCGAGTCGAGGCCGAGGAGAACGCAGTTCGCGACTTCGCATCAAGAAGCGGATGCGAATTTGCGTTCATACCGCCGAGGGCTCCTCACTTCGGAGGACTATGGGAGGCAGGTGTGAAGTCTGCAAAGCACCTACTCCTACGGACGGTGGGCAACGCCCTGCTCACGCTCGAGGAGCTGCAGACAGTGGTCGTGGCGGTCGAGGCGGTGCTCAACTCCCGCCCGCTAGGAGCCGTAAGCCAAGACCCCAACGACGGCGAGGCGCTAACCCCAGGGCATCTACTGGTGGGCGGTCCACTGGTGGCACCGGCAGCATCGCGGACCCCGGACCAGGAGGGTCTGAGTTGCTTAAGGCGATGGCGAGCTGTCTCGTCGCTCAAGCGAGCGTTCTGGCAGCGATGGTCCCGGGAGTATGTGCTCGGCCTGCAGGCACGGGCCAAGTGGGACCAGTTGCAGCCGAATCTGCGAATCGGAGAGCTCGTCGTCGTCGCAGAGGACAACCAGCCGCCGATGCAGTGGATGGTGGGTCGAGTCGTGGCGGTATACCCAGGAGCGGACGGGGCGGTGCGCGTCGCAGACGTGCGAACCAGCACAGGAGGGCTGTTTAAACGGCCAGTACATAAACTAGCGCCTCTGCCAATAGCATGAAGGCACAGCCGTTCATCGGGGCCGGTGTTGGCGCATTTGATGTACATTAGTTAAGATAATGAAGTTGTCAAATGAAGTTATTAGAATTAGGGCGAAGCGAGAGCGCAATAAAGCTTTCGTTTTGCTCTCTGAGCGAATTCGCCTCGCTTCGCCTCTCTAGTTAAGTTAGGCTTAATGTAACTTAGCAGAGTGTCATAAAAATAGTTGAAATTGAGAACTCTACAGCGCGTCATCATTTACTCCGTTTTCGTTTTCGTCGTCTAACAACAACAATTAGGTCCAGTCTTTGTGTTCGCGAATAAAGCGGAATTATAATTGCAAAACTCTTGTAATTTTTCAGCATGTTAGTGTGAAAAGTACTTCATTCAATGGGAAAGGTTTGTTGATGGAGGTTGCTATAAAATGGTCAAACGTTTTTATAATTTAATTAGTTCAAAATCAAAACTCAAACAGGGTAGTGGTCTTCTAAACAATATAATAGACTCTCTACCTTTTGAGGCTCATATACCTGGATACAATTACTGTGGACCTGGAACAAAGTTAGAGAAACGTTTAGCACGTGGCGATCGTGGAATTAATGGTTTGATGAAGCGCGTAGAGAGCATGATATTGCATATTCAAACAGTAAAGGGTTGAGTGAACGTCATAAAGCTGACTCAGTTTTAATTGAAAAGGCTTGAATCGTGTAAAAGCGTTTGACTGTAGTATTGAGAGAGAGCAGCAGCATACTTTGTAACAAACATGATGAAGACGAAGAAAAAATTTGGAATGGGATCAAATCAGGAGAGAAAGAAAAGAGTAAAACATCATTGACTACAATAATTAAAAAGGCTACAAAGGAATTGAACAAGAATAAACCGCTTGAAATCTTGAGTGCAATAAAAGTTGCACGTAAAGCAGTATCGAACTCGATGGGATGTAGGAAAAATGTTGTTATTCCACGTGTTATAAATGTACCCAAGATAGGTGGGTTCTTACCACTTGTCCCAATTTTAACAGCTCTGAGCGCTGTGGGTAGTTTGGCATCAGGTAGTGCAGCTATAGTAAAATCTATTAACAATGCAAAGATGGCTAAACAACATCTAGAGGGGCATAATAAAAAAATGGAAACGATTGCATTGGGAGCTGGCTTGTATTTACAACTATACTTATAATTTGCTAGAAATAATCAAAGACAAAAACGCGTTCAAAAAACTAATAGGTAAGCTACCCAAGAGAGCATTATCAAACTTTGATATAATGAAGTTTGCCTTTAGAAAGATTCCTCATTTTCGAGGTGTTTATATGAAGGATCAATTAACCAAATTTCCACATCATTTCGAGTGTGGAATAATAAATTTAGCAGACTCAATGTCGAATGGAACGCATTGGGTAGCATATTACAAAAGAGGATCAGATTCTTATTATTTTGATAGTTTTGGGAATTTACAGCCACAATTGGAAGTAGTCAGATATTTAGGAAAAACATTAAGTACAATTATTAACGTTTTCGAAATTTTGGGACTGTAAACTGTGGACATTTGTGTTTAGAAGTTTTAATGTGGTGTATGTCGGTTGAAGGGTAGGGAGACACTTATCAGTGGGATGGTTGTACTTCTCTAACACTTGAGAAGTTATACAGGTACCAACAGGTAGAAAGTCAACCAATCAAAACCTTTGAAAACAAGAGTGGGGAAAGTGACAAGTATAAAATCAGCTAGCCACTCGAAGGAAAATATCATTCGGTCATCAGCACTCATCACTCAACAACACCAGCAGCAGCAGTATCATCACCGCCAGGAGCATACACGACCAACACTGAACAGCAGGAGCAGTAGCAGCACTTAATAGCACCAGCAGTACTAGACACACACATCAAATAATCAGGATGAACCCATCAAACGAGGCTAGCAAGGGAGAGGAGATTGGCTTCACCGAAGTTAATCTTCCTCTTATTACTCCTCTTGCTGAGGACATTCAATTCCTCGCCAATGACAAGAAGTTTGAATCAACAGCGAATTATTTTAATGCAATAAAGAAGAAAAAGAAGCTCCCTTTCCACGCTCTACCAAGGAATAGGAATTCAGAATCTATGGACCGTCTAAGGTTCCAAGTAAATTTAATACTAATTCCATAAAATTAACATTGAAAAGTATTTAATTTACCTCCCGGCACGCTATGATAAAGTTGAATATGTACATTAAAGAATTAAATACTGGTAATTATACTCTATCAAAACAGGATGATGGAGATATTGTATTCAAATTGAAATTGTAATTGAAAAAATATGCAAACCAATAAATTATATTAACAAAATAAAATAAAAAAAATTTTAAATGGGGACTGGTAAATTTGGGGAATTTTCAGCTTACTTTTCCAGCTTTATTACATCTGATACTTATTTCAAATAAATGATATTGAAATATAAACTCGAAATTTTCATTAGGGAATGGGAAATTGGGGAATTTTCAGCTTTCTTTTTCAGCCACTTTTCTCCTTTTTACGTTGTGTGAAAAAATGTAATTGAAAATTTAATTTCATCATTTTAAATGGGGATATGGGAAATTGAAACAGATCTGTTAACAGAAACAGGTCCGTTATCAGAACCGGATACCTGATCTGTACAACCAGGTCTGTTTAAAAGAACAGCTAGCTGTTCGATACAACCAGGTACCTGATCTGTACAACCAGGTCTGTTTAAAAGAACAGTTACCTGGTCGATACAACCAAGGTGTCTGATCTGTACAACCAGATCTGTTTAAAAGAACAGCTAGCTGCTCTATTTAACAGTCTGATCTGTACAATCAACTCTCTTCATAAAAACATGCTAATGTTTCTGTTTATTGGTTATATATGATTATGTTTCGTAAAATAGATACCAGTACACTAATGACCACAAGACTGAAATAATCATTAATCCACTAACAGTTGAATGAGATAAATTTGAAAGAAAATGAATCAAAAAGTTTTAACTCAATTAACTAAAAGGCGAAATGCTCTAAAAAAAAATTTTCTGATCTTAAACAACTCAAAAGTCAGAACAGTATTGGTCTGGAGGAAACATTTAAACCTATAACTGAACCACTACATGAACTTGTGAATGATAACAAAAATTTCAGACATTGATACCATCAGAGTTTAATAATGTTGAGACTGGAAAAAACTATGCAAAACTACTCTCAATCGACCGAGAGAGAAACACACCACCTAACAAGAAAAGAAAACTCACATTTCACAGTGCTAAGAGTCAATTCTCAAAACCTAAATATGATATTGAGAAGGCATTGGATTGGGGATGATGGATAGTGTTAATGCTCAGGATGATGATGATGATGATGATGATGATGATGATGATGATGATGATCAATTCTATTCTCAACCAGCTATAGAAGACACATCGTTTGAAGGCTTACCTCATACCTCGAAATCGTTAGCGAGAGAAGGTTCTCCTTATTCATCAACTAAGTTTATGAAACAAATATCCCCCCACACTTCGCTTCCATTACCGGTTCAAGACTCACCCCATTCATCATTGCCGTTAACGAGTCAAGAGCCCTCTCATTCTTCGAACGTGTTATCAAATGAAACATCTATACATTCAACGCCTTCGATAATGAGTCAATCAACCCAACATGAAGACAACTCAAAAAATTTGAATATCAGTGAACTGGCACGGGAAGATCTTTTGGATAAGACATATGGTCCATACAAAAATGCAAGTGGACAATTAATGTTGGGGAATTCACACATTAATGTGACTCACAAAAAATTGAATTGATGATGGAAAAAACTGGCGTCTTACAAGTGGATTATATTCATTAATATTCCACCGCCTACCTCAAAATTATAATTCAAATGATCTAGAAATATATAATGAAATTTTATTGATAACTAATGTGCACCGGAGAAATTTTAATTCCGATGGACAGATCAGAGGAACAAGGGCAAAGAAATATACAAAAATTATTAAACCACTCTTAACAAAATCACGTACTGCTGAGTCTACACCTAAAATCTCAAAATCAATTGTTTCTGGGACTAGATTCATGTCACTCGCGACGAATAAACCCAATTATGTATATTGGGACGATCCAAATGAGTTGGTTGAACGATTACAACTCTTAATTGCCTCTCAAACAGCTGGAAATACGAATCATACTAATGAAATTACATCAATAATTGAAGAATTGAGAGAGGCTCAAATTATACACTAAATTCATATAATAATAATAATATTGAAATGAGCTTATAATCATCATGTCTTTTGACAAGTTTGGACGTTATGTAAATGATAAGCAGATCTCTATTCATTTAAAACGACGTGAGAAAATACCAGGACTCTACATTGATAATGATGGAAGTTACAATATACAAGGAAGACGTTTAAAAATGGTCGCTTACCAATTGAGAATGCCGACTTGGCGATAAAAGAATATGTGGACCAAGTTGTTAACGATCTGAGAAATTTTCTAACATCAATGATTTCAAGCCATCAAGAAAGGAATGAGAGATTATTATCCGATAAATTGACTACAGTTGATCAGCGAATAATCAAGATTGAGAAAACTACATCAGATATTCTTGATAAAATTGTACGCTCTCATATTCGAAAGTAATAAATATGTATAGACGGGGAATAATTAATGAAATACATGCTCCTTCACGTAAGCATTTTCTTAGACGTAGAGTCATAACAAAAGGAATAAACGAATTATGGTAAGCTGACTTGGTTGAAATGGGGAAGTATGCACACTCAAACAATGGGTATCGCTACATGCTAACAGTGATAGACACATTCTCAAAAAATTTGGATGGGGAAGCAATAAAGTCTAAAAATGCAAAAGACGTTGTTGAGGCCATGGAGACAATATTTCAATCAGGGAGAGGATTCCCCAAAAATCTTCAAACAGACGATGGAAAAGAGTTCTTTAACACCCAATTTAAGATATTAATGAACCGATATGGAATCAACCACTATTCAACATTTAGTAGTCTAAAGGCGTCAATTGTTGAACGATTTAATAGATCATTAAAAGACCTAATGTGGCGTGAATTCAGTTTCAATGGGACATACAAGTGGGTTGATATATTCCAAACACTAATTTCCGTTTACAACAATAGACATCATAGAACTATACGAATGTCACCCGTTAATGTAAACACTAATAATGAGAAACATATTTTGAAAACTGTCTACAACAATATTAAAATGTTTACGGGTAGCAAATTGAAAATGGGTGATTATGTACGTATCAGCAAGTACAAACACGTATTTGAAAAAGGCTATACTCCTAATTGGACAACTGAAATTTTTAAAATAAGCAAAGTACAAAATACTTACCCAACAACATACTTACTACAAGACTTCAATTGGAATCCAATTCAAGGTGGTTTCTACAAAGAGGAACTGAAAAACAAGTTTTCCTAACACTTATCTGGTTGAAAAAGTGTTAAAAAGAAAAGGCAATAGAGCTCTCGTGCGCTGGTTGGGTTTCCCCAAAACCGAAGACAGCTGGATTCATAAGAATGAAATTTTGTAATAATATAAGATTGAAAACAATTTTGTGTTTTGTATTTTTCTTTTATTTTATTTCAAGTTATTTATAATTTTTTATTTTTCTTAATTTACTAATATGTACACTTAATTTTAAACATTTCTTTATTTTTTTTTTTATTTTATACATTTTAATTTTCAATAAAGTATTGTTTTATTATTCTAAACATCTAGTTTTCTTTTTTCAACCTATCCATTAACATGAAATGTAATACTAATTGTCCTTCGTAAATGTTGATCGCACTTTCATTATTATCCAACTTTCTTTTAAGATTATTTATTTTGTTCACACTAGTTTGATTACTGTGTGAGTTCTCTAGCGCAAACATTTGGTTGCGCCAAACTCTTGACTCCGCTTCTAGAATTGATATGGAACTCTCAATTTCAAAGGGAATTACTAAATAATGTGCTCTTGCTATAGTTGAAATCTTATCTTCTTCTATTATTCGCTTATCATCCTCACTATCTAATGTAGTTTTTGTTACTTCGACTGTAGTGATTTCATGCCCTCTAGACCTAATCATCTGCATACTAGAACGTTCTTGCTTTCTGTATACAAAGTATTTGAATAGTTTGACTGTAGTGATTTCATGCCCTCTAGACCTAATCATCTGCATACTAGAACGTTCTTGCTTTCTGTATACAAAGTATTTGAATAGTTTGATAATGAAATACCCAACAAACAACATGCCTTTACCCCTTAATTTTTGACGCATATTTCACCAGAGTTATCGAAATTTTCATAAGTGTACGCATACATTTTTGGGCGTAAACCAACAAACTCAGTCATTGGTTTACCATGCAACTCATCCTTAAAGAAACCCAATCGTTTCTTATTACATTTCTTAAACTTATACAACTCGGCCAATTCATCTGGATATTCGGACGTGTCAAGCTTTAACTCATTTGTTTTTGTTTTTATGCTGTAAATAAATGAATCCGTATCCATATAATTTAATTTGAGTGCTTTCCCAAACTTAGGTTTCATGTAGTCATAATGGAAGTCATACATTTTGTATTTTCACATCTTCAGCACTACAAATCCTAAATAAATTGGTTTATCACAAATTTTGTGTAACCTCTTCATTTGAATTGCGTACATAGTTTCACTGAACCTTGATGCACTATGAAAATTAGATTTTGATATTAAATCCCTGGCACACAATTTGGGTCGCCCTGACTTCCTATTTTCAATTGGATACTCCCACTCCGTTATTATCCGTACATCCACCCTTTTTTCACTGTTTTCCATGGTTTTCCATAAACAGCATTGTTCAATAATTTGAAAAATCTTTTCAAAATTATTTTTGGCTCTGGTCCTATGCTCAGTGTTTATATCAATACATTTCTTGAGCCAGGCTTTCTGCCTAAATTGAAGGATGGAGTGATTTTTTAATGCCAAGCGATGTCTCATACACTGTTTTAAAGTCTTATAGTATATGATATAATTCTTCTTTTCAGCGAGATCGGCTATTAACTTTGGAGTTTTACAAGTGCTTGATGGTAGCTTGTTATCCGGACAGAATGGTAGATTATTATGTTCATTATGGATTGAGTAAGGGTAATCTAGATCAACCTCTAGAATATACCCATACTCACTATTTTCATGAATATTTTCTAGATTAAAACTCTTAACCTCATTCGTGTCTAACCATTTGAACTCACCGTAAGGTAGTGGTTCAGACATAGCCCAACCATACAAATTGTTTGCATCCACATACATTAAAAATTCTGATTCTTTAGTAGGATCGAAATCTTTTAAGTATTTGTGGTTTGCTTTTGTATGTCTATGACTACATTGCACCAACCCACCCCGAATTCCACTCTTAAAATATGTAATCATATCAATGTCAGTGAGTAACTCGAGTTCGATCTCTGTGGTTTTTAGCATAGCATCGTCAAGATTGTAAATTGAAGAACAAATTGTCCTAAAATTTTGGAAAACGTCTGTTAACAATAAAACATCAGTTTTCAAATACAATTCTAAGTATTCCTTCAATGAACGACAATTAAAATGATACCATACTTGGATGGCATGAGCATAATCCTCTTCTGAACATTCTGACTCTGTTAAATTACTATAGAACTTGGACCTTGGTGGGAGAGAAGTTTCATCTAGTTTTTCAACAGAATCTAAATATTCGTAGGGGAAAACACCTTTCCTGCGAAGTAGTTCAAAATCGGACTTGTTTTTGTACTGTGATTTCAGCACATTGAAATTCTCCTCATTCAAATTCCCGCGAGTTTAGTCTAGATTAGAGGGCATGAATCTGATAGTATCCAAAAACCTGATTTCTAGCGTATTTTTCCTAAGAGGGAGATATTTAGAAATTGATATATATAATTCCTTATTCAAAGGAATGACTTTTATTTCCCCTCAATTTCTCCAAGTTCTTTAACAAACAAATGAGAATCATATTTGGAGAAATTGTGAAAGAATACGGGAATAAAAGCACCCGTCTTGTATTTAAGGTTACATGAATTATGGGCTGCACCTCTATATCTACCTGTAAAATGACAGTGATCTTTCACTCTATCATTATTTAAAATACCCTTACATATGTGGCAAATGGTCGCTTTCCTAAAATTATCTAACTCATTATGACTCATGTGCATTGGAACCACTATTTTCATGTGGTTCTCATACAAATCTGACAAATCTGACGTTAAATTTTTAATGAAAGTGCGAGCGACATCACCTCCTGTCTTCGAAACAAACTTATCTAAGCCAGAGTCAAATGCATACTTTATGTAGTATGCAAATGCCACTGGCACATGCTTATTAATAATTTTGATGTTTGCACTTACATCTAATATTACTGGTTCCAATATACATTCAAAGTCAGCATACACGACGAACGGAACCTCCAACTGACGGTGATGGTTCTTAAATGTAATCTTCTGATCCTTCCTTGCTCCTCGGTAACCACCCGACTGCATCTCAATGTATGTTGAGCTGCCCTCTCCTCACTCGTTGAGTATTGTAAGCATTGATTACAGAACCAACGCTTAACTCGTTGTTTACCCAGTTGTTTGGCAAGTAGACTGCGTGTGAAAATGAAATTGTAAGGTGATTGTGATATTTTCAAATTTATTGAATGTACTTACGATGAAATATTTTTAATCCACACATAGTGTCCATGAATACCCGCCGATGGTCCGTCGACGAATAATAAGTTAATGTGGATTCTCATTTCCACTCCATCGCAGTAAAGCGGTCCAATTATTTTGTCAGATTCCTCATCATACCCGAAAACATTTAAACTTATGTGAGGGTTTCGTTGAGTGAACTCTTTTATTTTTCGAATTTCCATCGGGAATGTTAATCCATTGAAGTCAATCTTTACGTTATTCACCTCAATTATTGGGGACGTGATCTCAACACCATAACTATTGCAATGGTATGATCTACTTATTGGTTTGAGGGCCGATATAATTGCTCACTTAAAACAGAAGGCATCTTTGTTATGTACATTAACAACTGCCTTTCTATTTTTAATTTAAGCGGAAGCTCAAAATGATTAGAGCCTTTTGTCGGATCACATTTGTAAACATTAAGCTCCAGCCTAATGATTCGTGTCAAGATCTATCCGCTGTCCTTTTCCTGAAACTCACTCATTTTTGCGTCTATCACATTTTTATGCGATTCAAAGAAGCGAAGGAAGTTGGATCCAGTCGTAACCTGAGACATTGTACTCTGGAACGATTTTATTTCTTGTTGAATATCATGCTCTTTTATTAGCATGTACTCAGCAAACAACTCAAAATTGCATTTGGATGATAGGTGGGTAGTCATCACGCATTCCAAGCGAGGGATCAGTGCTAATCCAGCCTCATTTAGGAATTCAATAGGCATCCTTACATCCGCTCCCTCGTTCTCAAACATGTATTGGAGAATACGTCCCTTGTATCCATTCACAATCTGCTTGATTCTTCCGTCCACCGGACGGATAGACTTGTATTTATGTATCTCGGTGCGAGTGTGGAAATGCCATTGCATACCTTTAGGTAGGTAATGCTGGCAGGAATAGCAATACTCCCCATTGATGGTGTTGGTGGTGTTGTTGAAGTTGTTGATGTTCTCGGGATTCATGTTGATGTTTTTGTTTGTTTTTTTTTTATTTTGTTGGTTGAATGTAATAAAGTTTATTTTATTTGTAGTATTGTTTTTAAAGTATTTGATTGTGTATTGTAAAATTGATTTTTACAATGTTGTTTAATAATAATTTTTTGAATTTTACAATTTGTTTAAACAAACTTTCGAAAGTTATTAACAATTTTCACTGCACAATTATAATTTGTTTTCGACGAGGGTTTTATTGTTAATGTTGAAGGTTTAAACAATTTTCACTGCACAATTATTCACTTAACAATTTTAAATATTGTTAACTTTGGAGAATCGCGGAGCCGATGTGTATCTTCGAGTCACAAACTAGAAGTGATTTTTAAGATTTTAGGTTTTGGATGAAAACCGAGGAAAATTGAATAGTGGGCGAATATCGATGGGTATTCATGGTGTGCTACCCTCATTGCATCTTGGTTATAACATAATATTCGGCTTTTCTTTTAGATTTTCTAATTTATCTTCAAGTGTCTTGGAAATGGTGTTGTACTCTCGTCTGAATTACATCACGTTCCCATCCTTTTACCGTTCATCACGTCTTCCTTCCTCCGCTCCGATTTCGAATACATTCGAATTGACGAGACAAGTGGGCGTCACACCTTCGTTCGTTTTACAGGTAGCGTTGAGATTTCGAATGCATTCGAAATGACGAGACAAGTGGGCGTCACACCTTCGTTCGTTTTACAGGTAGCGTGGCGCCTACGATCGTTTTACAGGTAGCGATGCGTCACGTGCAAGGTGCCTTCGATCGTTTTTCAGGTAGCGTTGAGCTTCTGAGCATATTTCATCACGTTTCGTAACGTTGATTCGTTGATTCGTTGCCCCCGACCTACGTTTTCGAGGTGGGTGTTCGCGCGTTCGTACGCTACGTTCGTTAAAGAGCGTATCACGTTTTCGTAGGACGACTTCGTCTCACGTTATCGAGTACGATCTACGAATCGTATTTCGACTGCGACCCCGACCCCGATCTCCTCACCGTCCCGTCTCGGGACACGCGACCTCGACCCGACTCCGACTACGTTTTCGAGGTGAACGTTCACGTGTTCGATCGTTTTGGGTACAGCGCTGCGCCCCTGATTGACAATGTACGCTACGTTCGTTAATGATACGAGCGTATCGTAGCACGTGTTCGTCACACGTTTTCGTCCTCGATCTACGAATCGTTTTCGACTGCGACCCCGAGTGCGAGCCCGAGTGCGACCCCGACCCCGAGGGCGTGTCGGGACAAGCGATCTCGACCCCGACCCCGAGGGCGTCTCGGGACAAGCGACCTCGACCCCGACCCCGACTCCGAAGGATCGATAACGGATTTGTGTGACGAAACGCCCCGACCCCGATCCCGATCCTTTCATCGCCCCGTCTCGGGTCGCGTACGATTCGTCACACAAATCCCACACTTGTCATTTCCACAGGTGACCCTAATTAAATTGCATCTTTATTACCTCAACAGGTGACCCTAATTAAATTGACATTTCAACAGATGACCCTAATTAAATTGCATTTTTATTACCCCTAAATTGACATTAATGACAGGTGTCCCTAATTAACACTTCCTTGCACAAGAATTTGATTTGTATAGAAACTTGATATTCCAACTACTACGCTTCATACGGAAATTACCTTTCCCATCACTGAAGTGTTGTCCACTAAGAAAACTTTTAATTGGACCCCGGCAGCTCAGTCTGCAATGGATACGTTAAAAATCTTTTAACATCAGCCCCGGTTTTACAAAATGCCGATTTTATTAGTCGGAACTATGGAATTGGAGCGGTGCTCATTCAACTGTCGACTTCTGGAGAAGAAAAGCCTATAGCATACATGTCAAAGAAATTATCTAAATCTCAGAGTAACTATAGTGTCACGGAACGAGAATGTTTAGCCGTCATTTTAGCAGTAGAGTTCAGATGTTACCTTGAATTACAGCCCTTTGAGATAATCACTGATCATTCTAGCCTCGTCTGGCTTATGAGACAGCAAAATGTATCTGGTCAATTAGCTCGTTGGATTTTTCGATTACAGGCTTTTAAATTCACAATTTCTCATCGGAAAGAAAAGATCATACGAGGGTTGCTATTTATATTTCTGGCCTAATAATGAAAATGCGAATATTTATAAAAAAATGGATTTATTGTTTGTCACAGTATTCTCCAGCAAGATTTATATACTTTGAATGCCTCAAATCAATTGTCGAAGCACTTTTTCCACTCTGATTGAGGCACCTCAAAACATGGTTTTGAACACTTTAACAGCATCTTCTGACATCGAAAATCAATGACTTTTTCCTTGCAATATCGAATGTATTCTGGTGGAAGAAATGTCAAGGATGCCTCTATCTCACGATATGTCACATGTCGATCTAGCATTATCAGTTCACGCACGGCATCATTTTCTGGCCCAACGTCCGTTTTGGACGACCTTCACAACCTTCGGCGAGCATCGGCCACGATAGAATCCATTAAACCAGTATTTCACAGGGCTATAGGATGGCACTTCATCGCCTTATAAATTTAAGTTCATCGGTGCACTCGTGTCGTAATTCGAAAGTTGTGAAAAATTTTTGCTCAAAAGTGTTCACGAGTTAATTCGATTTTTCTGCCGAGGTAAGTTTTTGATTAATCGTTTATCGATATCAAACGTGCTCGTACATGAACAAGTTGTATGGAGCTTTTATTGATAAAAGTCCAAACTTTTTGGAAATAGCCAATTGGTCCTAATATGGCTAGAAGTGACCTAGGCCAGAAACTTAAATAGCAACCCTCGTATTATTCCGGACGCATTGTCACGGATAGGTGAAGGTGATATAGATAGTTTAGAACTTGTGGGACCGGAAATCGATTTAGAATCGTCAGCGTTTCTCGAACCTTATTATCTAGATCTAAAATTGAATCTCATGGTGAAAAATTTCCAGATCTTAAAGTTGTAGACAAATTCGTATACATACGAACGGAGCCATCAACAGGAGATAAACTTCAAGATTCTCATTGTTGGAAGCTTTGGGTACCGGAAAGATTGCGAGAAGCTGTGATTTGTCAAGCACATGATAGTCTAAGCTCTGCACATGGTGGAATGCAAAAGACGATCGAAAGAGTGCGCCGTAATTTATTTTGGCCAGGTTTATCAAAAGACATTAGAGACTATATTAGGCGGTGTAATATGTGTAAGCAAACTAAAGCTCCAAATATAACACTACGTCCGCCTATGGGAGAGCAAAGCGTCTCTAGTCGACCATTTCAAAAGCTTTATATAGATATCTTGGGTCCTTACCCACGAAGTCGAAAAGGAAACATTGGTTTACTAATAGTTCTTGACCATTTTAGTCGCTACCATTGGCTATGTCCATTAAAAAGTTCACTACGTCGTTAATAACTGAGTTTTTGTCACAAAGGATCTTTGCCGAATTTGGAGTTCCTGAAATTATAGTATCAGATAATGGTTCACAATTTAAGTCAAACGAATTTGAAGCGTTCATGACAAAATTCGGTATTCGTCATGTTTTTACTGCATTATATTCGCCACAGAGCAATGCAGCGGAGCGAGTGAATCGTTCCTTACTAGCCGCTATTCGTGCTTATCTTAAGTCGGATCAAACTGAATGGGATATGTATTTACCAAGTATTTCATCTGCCTTCATTGTCCTTGCTGGAGGAGTCTCCATATTTAGAAAGAGGTGATCAATTAGCTTTGTTGCGAGAAGATATTAAGAGAAGTAGTAGAGAAGCCTACGAGCGTAACGCCCGACAATACAATCTTCGATCCAATCCTGTAAATGACAAGAAGGCCAATAAGTATTTAAACGGAATTTCCATCTTAGTGATTTCAGTCAGAATTATAATAAAAAGCTAGGACATCAGTTCTCAAAATGTCGGATAAAGAAGAAAATTGGTAATTCTTTTTATCTATTGGAAAATCTACAAGGTAGAGAATTAGGAGTGTATCATGCGAAAGATATTCGAATCTAATTCCCATCTAATCTGCCTTTGTATGACTCGTGAGATTATCTGGTGGGTGTAATGGTCGCAAATGAAAAATTGTGGGTAAAATCTCTTTCTCCTTGAGATTTTAAATTTGCCGCGCAAAGTTAGCGAAGACACAAACCATTGCACGATAAGGGACAATACACCTCTGCAAATTAAATTTCCCTCTGTGGTGAGTTGTCTAGCGAAGGATCGTAGGAGAAGGAGACGAGCTTTGTCACTTTGGCAACGACAGCTCTCATTCTTTTCTTATTGGACTACGATCAGAGACGGATGCAAAATTCTTGGTTGATGGTGTTTTAAAACAAAAATAAAACACATGCATCACCAGAAAAGACAAAACTAATCTGTCAATAACATCAGCATCCATCGATGCTTTTTGCTTTGAGCAAAATAAAATATCCAACTCGTTACGCTTGTTAAGCGAAGATTGTGAATATTGTTCTAAGCCGTCTTTATTTAGTTAAAATAATACGGATAGACAAAAAATTCTACCCTTAAAGTGGTTTTAATACCACAAATCCGGCGCATTTTAGTCAGCGGAGGCCGACTTTTCGTGCCGGAAGACTTTCTGGTCTGCCGCCTGCAGAACCAAGAACAACAACAGTGACGTGCAGTGCATCTCTGGGCAGATCACTCTCGCACCACTGTGCCGAGCCGCGCAAGGCTCTAGTACCAGAATCGCCACTTCTCTTGTTTGCCATCTTCTCTTCGTCGCAGCAGCAGCAGCAGACGCAGCAGTCAACAGTGCCAGTGCTAGTGAAGATGTGTAGTGCAAGCTTGTGAATAATAGTATGACAAAAATAAGATTGTTTAAGTTATATACAATAGTTATATACAATAGTTGAGCGCAGAGGCAATAGTAAAAGCCCAAATAAAACCCAATCTATCATAGATAAAAGATTTGCATTTGTCTTTAAAATACGAAATAATTTAGTTGCATAGTGATAAGAAGCAACTAAAAAGATAACGAAAAGAAAAGAGAAATATCAATTGTGATTTGGCACTTATTTTTTGCGCTATTTTTTTTGTTTGCTTTGTTTTGTTTGCTATTATTGCTGTAACGAATCACTAGTGTAATATTCGTCGGGTGCTGGTGTTGGGTTTATTAGCGTGGCGTACGCGCTGGCTTCTCCGGGCTTTGCTCAGATAGCATGGGGTTCAAGGAAAGGGCCAACTAATAGGACGCACCACTTATAATAATAATACATTTAAAATTCGCGTACATATGGGAAAACAGAGAAGGAGTGCAATGGGAAGGTTACATGAAACAATAGTGAAAGAGAAGAGAAAGGGAAGGAGAGGAAGGTAGGTTAACAAAGAAGACGGAGCCACTCTCTGATGCAACACAGCTGTTATTGTGTGCAGACGCCCACCCTACCATGATCCTGCATTCATTGCCAAAAACTAAAAGTTGGCAGGATCCCTAAAAGACAGTGGTTCGGCTAACCTACTCCTGCTTGGTTAGGCATGGTTCCAAATAAAAGTAAACAATTAAGCGGACATACTTAATTTATTAACATATAAGAAAAGTGATTTGAATTTTAACATTACAAATGAAATGACAAGAAAAATAAATAAATAAATAGATTAACGGACTAACATAGTAAGTGTGTATGAGGCAGAAATTGAACAGATACGGCAAAAAAAAAAATAAATAAATAAAGACTAAAAATAATTAACCTATAAATATAAAATATGATCTAGCATAAATATAATATAAATAATTATTTTTTGGTTGTTGAAATTTACTAATAATTTAAGAATTTTGCAAATAAAATTACTTCATTGAGAATGATGGAAATCACAATGCATATAGGCAAACATGATCTATCATTTTAAACAGAAAAGCTCTGCGCAAGCAATTGGATGAGGATCAGCTGATGGCTGTCACTCAACGCAGGCATGTATATGGCCAGCCTTACAAGGTCATTGACCGCTGGGACTGCAGTAGCAGCTGTAGCAGCGCTATGGTGAGATGCACCAAAAACTCTAACTCATATGTATCTAATCAATTAGTAAGAGTGAAACAGACTTACATACATTCGGCGACTCCCACGCAGAAAGATCTTTTCTTGTGTTAGTGACTGTCTGTGGTGAAGCTGTGGATAAACAATAACAATAAAGCTTTTGCGCATGCGTAAAAGCTGGCTGCTATGATCTGCTAGTGCAATTCTTTTGCAGGCAATACAGAACCAAGAAATTTTACAACTAAATACAATTTTTAAAAGATATTTTTCCTATATATGGTGCCTTATATGCATTCTTAAACGATTGCAGTTGTTACTTTATACAGCAATACCGTGGTACTTGCATTATGAGTGCCCAAGAAAAGTTGTTGTTACAATTTTCTCGCCACATCATAATACACTTACAACAATTATAAACATTCACTTAAAAATGCACATTTTAACTAAACAATTTAAACTAACAATAATCCAACAAAAACAATCAAAAACATAGGCTGACAATCAGCTATTCGCCTTCGGCCGCGATGAGACAATAAGGAGCAGCACAATCCGTAGCTAGCGATTGAGGCGAGGCGGTAAGTTGTTCTTCGACAACAGACGAAGCCAACCTGCTTCGAAGCAGTTTCCGTTTAGCAGTGCGAGTCGCCAACTATCTCTGGCTACCGTCGTTTATGTACACCATCGGTTTTGGTGTACCGACAGCTGATGAGGCCAGCACAGCTGCGTCGAAGCTTTTGTTGTTGGCCGTTAATCACTCATTACAGTGTGGTGAAGTTCCAATTGAAATGGATTTAAAATTCGACCACTGGGTTATTGTACAATACGGCGTTTTACTTAGTTGTTACAATTTACACACTAAGTTTTATACAAAATTATGACTGGGTTATTATATAAATTAGGACTGGGTTATTATAATTTATGACTGAGTCATTAGATTAAGTTTAATACCGGGTTTTATATAAATTATAACTGGGTGCGGAATCTAAAAATAAATAGACAAAACTAAACTTAGAACAACAAAAAAACTAAATATACGTATAACAAATATTTACCCTAATCTGGAAAACGGCACTTGGTTTATTTATGCCAGTTGACAAATTCCTGAAGTGGACAACCATCTATTGCATGTGTTGGGTGGACGGCAAAGGTGCACTTTTGCGAGAACAAACACCATTAATGTATCAGTAATGTACATTGCAGTATCATTGTATACTTACAAGTAAGATGTATGCAACAGGCTTCGCCAACCACTTCACTGAGATAATTTTTTTCTTCAGACACATGCACTTTAACACATTTTTTCTCAGGTTTTTTCTAACCTTTTAACAATTGTGTTACAAAAAACCCAACAACAAAAACCTCTTTTCGGAATTTGACAACTAATCCTACTCAAAAAGGTAATCGTTGTCTCTTTTGGTGTGGACTTAACACGATCAGCTGATCTAGCAATTCATGCTTGCATGTATCGTGGTCCACCAATAGATGGCGCTATTTTTGGAGCTTTCAGTCTCATTTGTAAATAAAGCTCCGCTTCTCAGAACAAAACATGACAAGACATTGAGTACCATTTTCTCAGACTACAAATTATTTTATACAACTAAACAAATTAAATAATACAAATTAACTAGGACAATAAACATATAAATAAATAATATAATTAATAATAGGTATAATTATGTATGAGTGCAGAAAAGAAGAAAAAATGAAAAAGAAGAAAAATGTTGCATACTTTTAGGCTTAGTTAATTTCAAATACGACAAGCGGCCTATTACATTGCCCTAGGCATTAAAGTGTATATCCGACGTGAAACATCATAATTAAAAAAATATATAAATAAATAAATAATGAAAATATAATCTTATAACATAATAACCAACTACAAAAAAAACCCCTGTGCAACAAAAACAATAATAATGATGACAATGTGTGTGTGTGTGAACAACCAAACAAAAGTATATACCCTATACGGTATATAAACAATCATTATTACATCATTAAAATCATCATCATCATTAACATCATCATCACCAACAGCAACAACATCATGAAGGCCTTCGTCGTGGAGTTCTGTCTGGTAAGTTAAAAGTCTGAGTGTCCGAATAAAATACATAAAAGAAGTTCTGATAACATAAATATTTCTTACATATGTAATTACATACATACATATGTTGGTGCCTGTTCGGCCACGCAGCAGCTGCCCACAGTTTTGCTTGCATTGTATTTTTTATACTTCTTCGCAGTTGCGAAAGCTCCCAAACAGCATACGAGCTGTCGGCTGATACCTAACTTTTGGGTCAGGCCTATACCTTTTATTACTGATTTGCTTCCGCCTATATTGTTACTATTATTATTGTTTGTTGGTACAGCACAGTGGTTTAAATATGATTTACAATT
Organism: Drosophila nasuta; assembly: GCF_023558535.2. Taxonomy (NCBI): domain Eukaryota; kingdom Metazoa; phylum Arthropoda; class Insecta; order Diptera; family Drosophilidae; genus Drosophila; species Drosophila nasuta. The sequence continues at coordinate 69,599 of NW_026869601.1, read as the reverse complement.
AAATAAATGAACATCAAAATTAAATATGATAAATAAAATAGAGAAAAATAAATAAATAAAAAATAAATATTAAATATGAATTAAAACAAATAAATAAAAAGTCAATATTAAATTTGATAAAAATTGAAATATATAAAAATTAAATAAAAAATGATTTAAAATTAAATAAATAAAAGTCACTATTAAATTTGGATAAATAAAATATAAAAAGTAAAAATAAAATAAAATAATAAAAATTAAAAATACAATAATAAAAATTGAAAATAAAATAATACAAATTAAATAATAAATAAAAAATAAATAAAAAAATTTAAAATAAATAAATATTTAAAAATAAATAAATAAAAATTCAAAATGATTTCATAATAAATACAGCATAAATAAAAAGTGGTTGAGATATTAAAAATCAATAAATAAAAATAAATATTAAAAATAATTAAATACAAAAATGTTTCACAATACAATAAAAATAAAATAAATATTAAAAATACAAAAAAAAAAAAAAAAAATGATTTGAGAAGAAAAGAAAAATTTTAAAGTAAAAATAGTAAATTTAATAGAAAACCTCATGCATCGGTTTTGCTAAAGCGCGCATCCAAAAATAGTTGCCAAAATTTGTTTGTTTATTAATTCTTGTTTGTTTATTAAATATTATTAGTTTTACATCTTCTTCTTTCTTAATTCTTATTGTAAATGAGTAGTAGCAGTTGCTAATAAAAATGAATATTCTATTGAATTAAAATAACTGCCCTATAAACAAAATTATGGAAATAATTATACCGTCATAATTCTAATTCATTTTGAACAAATGGTTTTGTTTTTTGTTTATAAATAAATACTGATGTTAAATTTGAGTCATTGGACTTTAAAAATGAAATTCTAGATTTTGTTCTGATTTCCGGAGACATGGGAGCGTAAATTAAAAGGGGAGTTGTAGAATAGTTTTGGGGTCATAAAAAACGTTTCTTCTTATGAGCATGGTTGGGTGGGTATAGACCAGGGTGTGGCAGTTAACATCTTATAAGACCACCCCTGCTTTTCTTAACTTTTGTCCGAATTTCAACAGTGTGCCTGCATTTGTGTTATTTTTATTAGATATTGGTAGTATTCAGATCGAATCATATTGTAGATTCGAGTCGGATTAGATTATTGACAAGAGGATCGACTCATGTGTTTGTTTTTTTTAGAATCAGGAGGGACTCTATAATAATAAAGTTTTCGTGGCTTCGTGTAAAGCATAGCAAAACCCACCCCACAATCCCGAAAGAGCTAAGGGTTCAAAGGGTCCCGCTCCACTATATGCTTGCACGCGAGATGGTCGTGAATGATATTTGCAACCGTCTTCTCACATCCGGGGCTGACTATTCTTTGGAATTTTTGGCGCCCAATCGTGGGTCTGGCAACGCCATCATAAATGGTTAGCGGCCCAACGTGAGACTGGCAACGTCACATATCGGATACTCTTGTTGAGACTCGACCGCCATCTCCTCTTAGAAGTGCGGTAAGAGGCTTTGCTAGTTTAGCATAGTCTCTTATGAAACGTCGGTAATATCCAGACAAACCTAAGAATGATCTTAATTCTTTTAGAGAATTGGGTATAGGGAAATCGGAAATAGCCTTAACTTTTTCCGGATTCGTCTTGACGCCATTTTCAGATATTGTGAATCCCAAGAAATTGACTTGTTTCTTAAAAATTTATACTTATCCATTTGGACTTTCATGTTCGCGCTTTGCAGCGTTAAAAAGACTTGTCCTAAATGGTTTGCGTGTTCGTCTTCTGTTTTGCTAAAAATGATTATGTCAAATATGTAAACATAACAGATCTTCCCGATATGATCTCTTAGAATGTCGTCTAGAGCTCTTTGGAAGATTGATGGTGAATTTTAAGTCCGAAAGGAAGGCGAGTGAACTCGAACTTTCCTCCATTGACTGCGAATGCTGTCTTTTCAATGTCTTGTTCTCTTAACAGAATTTGATGAAACCCGCTCTTTAGGTTAAGCACTGTGAAGAACTTATTGCTCCCTAACAGTGCGATGATTTCTCCTATCTCAGGCATTGGGTCTCGGTCAGAAATTGTTTCAGCGTTTAGCTTACGGTAATCAATTACAATTCTGTATTTTATTTTTCCCGAAGCGTCTGCTTTCTTTGGTACAACCCAAACTGGGGCATTGTACGGGGATCTAGAAGGTCTGATTATACCGTCGTCTAACATCTCTTGAAGCTGCCTTTCAAATTCTTGTTTGAGCGATATAGGGTATGGGTATTGTGAAATGGCTTATCTGACGAAGTTCAAATTTCTCCGACTACTTTAGTGGAGTATGTCAATTTTTCGTCTGGCTCTGCAAATAGAGTTCTGTAATTTGCGGCCAATTTGTTTATTATTGTTGTAATAACTGTCCCACCGTTGTTGAGCCAAATTCCAATTTCTTGTAATATCAGCCCCTTGTTTGGTGCCAGAATTACTTGCAGCATGCCGCGCCGCCACACTGCTTTTTTCCTACTTGCGTGTGCGGCTCCTTGATCATCATCACCAGCCGAGCGGGACCCTTTGAACCCTTAGCTCTTCCGGGATGTGGGGGTTGTTGCTGTCACTGATGATCGCTATGCTAGCGGTGAATTATTATAGAGTCCCTCATCAAATATGCATGGAACGATCCTCATGCGAATACAACAAAAGGCATACATGCCTAAAACAAAACCAAGCAAACTATGGCCAATTAAACAAACTAATTGGAAACTGAAAAGAAAACTCACAAGAATAGTAGTGTACCTAAAGGGAGAAGACGAAGGTGTTGATGTCGCTCTCCTTGTTCGCTACCCACCCAGCCATAGTCTTCTAATGTATTTTTAAGTGAAGACCCCAAACGCAGCTTTTATTTACCCCTTCTTATGCTCCCATGTCATCAGAAAAGAAAACTTATTATTTTATCATCATTATAAAGTTTAATTATTCAAGCAGAAATAACGGAAATTCAACATATGCATAATAATGAATAGTTATTTTAACAAAATGTATCCAGTTGCCAAGTAAACTAGGTTATAACTTAATATTATGCGAGAATGTGTACAAGTATATCGTATAAGTATGAGTGGCTGTAAATATGGATAAGAAAATCATTCAAGAATTTTTAATTTTAATGTGTTTGGGCTACTGCATTTTCAATGGTGCCTACAATTTTAAATTATACATTTTATAATATTTTATTTTAGTTGTAATTAATTGTTCATTTCATTTTCATATTTCATGTTTCGTGTTTTAGGTTTTGCTCTCAGCAACGAGGTTTGAGAACAATTGAATTTGGTAGAGCAAGTACGTATGAGAGCAAGTAGGTTTTAGAACAACTTCATTTGGTAGCGCAAGTAAGTATGTATGAGAGCAGTAGGTTTTAGAACAACTTCATTTGGTAGCGCAAGTAAGTATGTATGAAAGCAAGTAGGTTTTAGAACAACTTCATTTGGTAGCGCAAGTAAGTATGTATGAAAGCAAGTAGGTTTTAGAACAACTTCATTTGTAGAGCAAGTACGTATGAGAGCAGTAGGTTTTAGAACAACTTCATTTGTACAGTTTTGTATTATTTTATTTCACTGAGCAGTTTAATATTATTGTGTGGTTTTATTTTTTAATGTTCACTGACTGTTATATATTTTGTATTTGTTTTGTTGTCATTTAAATACTATTGCAAAATACACTTGACAAAACATTTATTCTTATTTTCTTTCTCCGCGCCTGAAAAAGAAATCGCAATAGCGATACATGGCAATAAAATATACGAATTTTAATGAAAAGGCAATCAGTTAACTCATTTCTGCTTTTTCTTTATTTTTGTCTTTATTAATCTGGACTAGGCAGATGAATTAACTGATGCACTTGTCATCGCAAATCAAGGCAAATACATAACAAGGGATAGAATAATAAATGCAAAGAAAAGTGCGCAAGCCGCCGGCAATCACAGCGCGGCTACACTGGCCAACACAAAAGTGTTACCGATGTGGTAGCTAACGCCTTGCGACTTCCTTTTCTCACTCACCCAATTTTCCTCGATGAAGGCCTTCTCGACGATGTGGTGTTGTTGGTTTTGTTTAAATTTTTTTTATTTTAAATTATTTTACCAATTCATGATTTGCACTTGATTGTTTTATGACACTTTGTTTTTGTACGTTATTAGGCACAGAAAAAAACAACAAAAATGTTCTGTCGAGTGTAGTCTTTTTTAATTTTTTTCACTTAATATTTTTTACACACACACACACTGTCTAATTCACTGCTTCAGTCCTTTTTTTTCTTGTCTTTTGCTCACGTTGTTCACCAACTTATTTATGCTTTTAATTACTCTTTTCTCACTATGCTCATATGATTTTGGGCTTGCAGTATTTTAATGATTTTAACTGATATTCAGCCGCAATGTTGTTCGATTTTTAAAGCGATTTGCACTCGCTATGCACACACTTGCACTTCTATTTTTTTTTACATTTGTTATTTTATTATTTATTTAATTTATTATTTAATTTGTTGTCTGCTCCCTGCTGCTGCTGTCTGTCGTCGCCTTAGCCAGTTGGCTGGTAGCAAAGATTATTATTTTCTCTTGTATATATAAGTGGACACCTGATTTTAAAGAATTTTTTTATGAAATTTTTGCAACTAATTAATTTTTCTATTTTTATAATATTTACCTTGCCTGAACGGCACTTTGAAGTATTAGCTAATTCCAGCTTTTGAGACAAAAGCGGCGGGGATGGACAAAATTATTCAAGATTAAATAATTTTTTTTGTCTTCTTGACGAGGCCTTAATACTTTTGATGTTCTGTCTCTCTGTTGAGAGCGAAATTCACCAAATGTTGAATTTGCATCTGTCACTTACAACGCTGTAACTCTCCACTGTCACCCACATATCTACGTACGCCTATGCGCGCCTAAATATTTAAATTCAAATCCTAACGTCTCATTAATTTTTGGGGTTATTTTAAGTTTTAAATTTTATTGTTGTTTTTATGTATGTATGTACTGTATGGGTCCATTACAAAACCAGATAATCTAACGAGTCTACGAGGCACGATTAGATGGAATTAGCTGCGTAAATCTTTGGCGTGATATGTGCCGATTTCTTTGCCTTGCAATGTTTCCAAGATATAGTATGCAGTACCTACTTTCTTCTTTATTCGACACTTGGTAAACTGCGAACCTAACTTTTTGTTGAAATTGTTAGAGAAATTGCTCAAATAAAAGTTTCTTTTAAACACCTCTTGGCCTTCTTTAAAAGCAACTGGCTTTGCTCGCAAATTGTATTGCGTAGCGTTACGTTCATAAGCAGCACGACTATTTTGCTTAATATCCTCTCGCAACAATTGTATCTGATCCCTTGGATTCAGAAGGCGTGACTCTTCTAATACAGATAATTTTTCAGTAACTTGTAATCACCAGCATGGTTGATCATATTAAATCCGAATAAAGCTTTATACGGCGAACATCCAATCGCTTGATGTAAAGATCGTAGAGCTGAAGAAATATGGGTCAAGTTTGTATCCCACTCTGTCTGATCAGTTCGAAGATACGAGCGAACAGCTGCTAGCAAAGAGCGATTAACCCTCTCGGCAGCATTGCTTTGAGGCGAATATAAAGCAGTGCAAGTATGAATTATTCAAACTTTGTTAAAATGATTTAAATTCATTTGATTTGAATTGAAATCCATTGTCACTACAATGATCTCAGGAACACCAAACTCTGCAAAGATTCGTTTTCCAAGAAATTCGTTAACAGCTGCTGTTGTGAATTTTTAACGGACATAGCCAATGATATCGGCTGAAATGATCAAGGACGATGAGCAGCCCAATATGACCCTTCTTGCTTCGTGGATAAGGACCAAGTATGTCAATATATAACTTTTGAAAAGGCCTACACGATATACTTTGCTGACCCATTGGAGGTCGTAACGTCATATTTGGCGCTTTCGTTTCTTTGCAAACATCACATTCACGCACATATTCCCGCACCTGTTTAGATAGACCTGGCCAATCAAGTGCCTTCGCAATCGTTCAATAGTTTTCTGCACTCCACCGTGAGAAGATACTACGCAATCATGCGCTTGCCGAATAGCTGCAACTCGTAATGACTCCGGCACCCATAACTTCCAAACATCCATATCTTGGACTGCGTTTCCCGATGGGTGTTCGGTGCGAATGTAGACATATTTATCTACAGCCTTCAAATCAGGGAATTTCTCAGTATTCGCGTCCACTAAGTCTTTTAGTTCTACGTATTCAGCCTCAAGAAATGCTGGAGAATCTAAATCAATTTCTGGACCTATCCATTCGACGCTATCAATCTCTGCTTCACTAATTCTTGACAATGCATCTGGAACAACGTGATCCTTGCCTTTTCGATGCGAAATGGTAAACTTAAACGCTTGTAAACGAAGAATCCATCTAGCCAATCTGCCAGATACATTCTGCTGTCGCATTAGCCATAAGAGACTCGAATGATCCGTCACTACTTCGAATGGTTGTAGTTCGAGATAGCATCTAAATTTTTCAACGGCTAAAATTACTGCAAGACACTCTCTTTCTGTAACGCTGTAATTTCTTTGAGCTTTCGACAATTTTTTGACATAAATGCCAGTGGCCGTTCCTCTCCTCTATCTGAAAGTTGCACTAATACAGCACCAATACCATGATCGCTGGCATCGCAGTGTAAGAAAAATTTTCGAGAAAAATCTGCATTTTGCAGCACTGGAGCGGTAGTTAACAATGTCTTTAACTTATCCATTGCTTCCTGGGCTTCTAACGACCATTTAAAGCATTTTTGTTTTCAACACTTCGGTAATGGGACACGAAATTTCAGCAAAATCTTTAATGAATCTTCGGTACCAACCACAAACCCCGAGGAAACCTCGAACTTGCTTCAAGTTCTTGGGAGTAGGCCAGTTTAGTACACAAGATATTTTCTCTGGATCGGTTGCTACTCCCCATTACTTATCCTAAGTATCCTAAGTAATTAACCTTTGAGACACAAAAGTGACTTTTAGAAACGTTCAACGTAAGGTTTGCCTTTCGAAATTGATCTGCTATGCGAACTAACACAGCAAGGTGAGATGAAAAATCTTCGGAAACGATAACGAGATCATCTAGATATCCGAAAACGCAATGGCGTAAATCGGGCGGGATTAAATCATCCATTAATCTCGACATTGTAGAAGGAGCATTGCAAAGACCAAAGGGCATGACGGTAAATTGGTATAAAGATCGACCTGGAACAGTGAAAGCAGTCAAAGGTTTCGCTTCTTCGGTAAGCTCTATCTGCCAATATGCATCTTTGAGATCTAGCTTAGAAATCAAATTAGCCTTTGGAAGTCGAGCGAAGATACCTTCAATGCTTTGCAACGGATAAGCATCCTTTCGGGTGGCCTCATTTAGCTTTCGAGCATCCAAGCATAATCGAACCTTGTTTGGCTTTACAACCATGCGCATTGAGAGCTCCAAGCACTTTGTGCAGCCCTCCTCCTGAATCTGCCAGCAGAAAGTTTCCAGACTATCTTTTGGACTGATTCAACAATTGTTCTCGCCTGGTTGAACAAGCCACCCTGCAGATGGACAACCTTTGTGGCCAATCGCGTGGCCAAGATCGTCCAAGCCAGCGACGCCAAGAACTGGTCGCATGTGCGATCCGAGCACAATCCGGCAGATCTCGCAAGCCGAGGTGTCCTGCCACAAGAATTGATGTGTAATCCTTTGTGGTGGCATGGACCAGAGTGGCTTCATCTCCCGTCGGATCAATGGCCAACATCTCCAAGTCCCATTCCGGAGACTCTGCTGGAGCAGCGGATTAAGTGCAACGTCGCTAAGTTACCTCCGACTCCCGACTTCCTGAGCAAGTTCTCTGAGTTTGGCAGGGCACTGCGCACGTCTGCCTATGTTCTCCGATTCATCGATAGGAGTCGGAAGTTGGCAGTTCCAAGCTCTACCGTAGTCCAGGCGGATGAGCTGTCACGGATCCAAGAGCGGCTAATCGTCATGGCTCAACGACACACTTTTCCACAAGAATACCACTGTCTGCAGTCCAAGCAGCAGGTCCCTTCCTCAAGTTCAATCCGAAACTTGAACCCTTTCCTCGATGGCAAGGGGATTCTACGGGCCTGTGGGCGTCTGAGGGCGTCCCACTCGCTGCGTTATGATGAGAGTCATCCAATCATCCTCTCGTATTCCTCGTCCTTTGCACGACTACTGGTTCGTTTCACCCATCGTATATCCTTACATGGGGGTAACCAAGTCGTCATGCGGCTGATCCGTTCCAGATTCTGGATTCCAAAATTGAAGGTCCTCGTTAAATCCACCATCAACTCCTGCAAGGTTTGCGTCATCTACAAGAAGAGATTGCAGACCCAAATGATGGGGACTTGCCCAAGGAAACGGCGTCCTACTCGAGACCTTTCACGCACACTGGAGTCGACTTCGCCGGCCCATTCGAAATAAAGAATTACACTGGTCGAGCCTGTCTCATCACCAAAGGGTATGTCTGCGTCTTCGTGTGCTTCAGCACGAAGGCGATCCACTTGGAGGCAACATCGGATCTCACGACGGAGAAATTCCTGGCCGCATTCTCCCGTTTCATCGCACGGCGCGGGTGTCCTCACCAAATGTACTCGGACAACGGAAAAACCTTCGTTGGAGCTGACAAGGTGATCTCCAACGACTTCTTGGAAGCGACGAGGGAGTGCATCATCGCACAACACGTCCACAAGAGCCTATCCTGGCACTTCAACCCGCCGGGCGCCCGCATATGGGTGGATTATGGGAAGCCGGCGTAAAGAGTTTTAAGGCACTCTTTTACAAGGCGACATCCACCTCGAAATATACGTTCGAAGAGTTGTCCACTCTTCTCGCTAAAATCGAAGCCTGCCTGAATTCGAGGCCGATTTCCCTATGTCCGAGGATCCGTCGGATTTACTAGCGCTCACTCCTGGCCATTTCCTCATAGGTGGCCCTCTTATTTCGGTGTTGGAACCACCAATTAACCAACCGGCCACCTCCATCCTCAATCGATGGCAGCGACTGAAGGCTCTTCACCAACAATTTTGTTTCCGTAGGAAAGATGAGTACCTGAAGGAGCTGCACAAACGGACGAAATGGCAATCCCTACCCGGAACCTTCGGATCGGTGACATGGTCGTCATAAAGGAAGACAACCTCCCCTCTAACGAGTGGCGCCTAGGACGGGTGCTGACGACGTGTCCAGGCACCGACGCCAAGGTCCGAGTGGTAGATGTGCTCACGGCGCGGGGTACCATCCGAAGACCCGTTGCCAAACTTATTCTACTCCCGATGGACAGCAAGACTGACCCCTCCACGTCAGAAGGACTGAAGGACGAATAACATCCTATCCTGTACTCTTATTCGTCGTCCTGTGTTTGTCCTATGCTGTCCTGTTCCGTGTGTCATTGACACTGCAAAGAGGCTATTACAATAATCGTTTGTTTCTTTTTGTTTTCGTTTCATGTAGTATGCCGTCACACACATCCACCCACCAGAACCGCCCCGCTGGCACCAACTCGTTCCGGTGTCGTCGTGTGCCGTGGGATCCACCCACTCCGGAAGTGTCAGCGATTCCTCAGGCTGACAGCGGAGAAACGGTTGAGAGCAGTACTCATCAACAAGTACTGCTCTAACTGTCTGGCCCACCAACACCTGGCAATCCTGCCGCAGCGCGGAAGGTGCAGGGTGTGTCGGGGATCACCACACACTGCTGCACTTCAAGGAGGCACGCAGCGCTCACCCCAACCGTCAGCGACGAGGCGAAGACCAACCGGTCTCCACCCGGTCCCGAACCCCAACAAGGCAACGCTCGCCAAGGCCGCGCTCGCCAAGGCCGCGCTCGCCACGGCCACGCTCGCCACGGCCACGCTCGCCACGGTCACGCTCCCGCTCGCCGTCACCCCATCGACCGGCCTCGCCGACGTCCGAGGAGGCCTTTCCGACGTCGCTCGCATCCTTGCTGCAGGACAAGGCTGTGAGCATACTTCCGACGGCCAACATCCTGATCGACACCGGATGCAAGACATTTGAGATGCGAGCGCTGATCGACCCGTGCGCGGCGACCAGCCGTATCAGCGCATCTTTGGCAACAGCCTACCGGCTATCCGTCACCCGCGTTGGTACGGAAGGCGTCTGCACGGCGATCATCCGCTCACGGACATCCGAGTTCCGTCGAAGGTGCTGCTGCAGGTGGACTCGCAACTCTGCAGCCGCACCCTCCGACCCGTCGATGGCGAGAACTTGGAGCAATTCCGCAGCATCACGCTCGCCGACGAACGCTGGTTCCAGCCATCGATGGTGTCCCTGGTGCTCGGCACTGATGTGTATCCTCACATCATCCTACCTGGCCTCCTGCCGAGCACCAACGGTTTGCCAATGGCCCAGAATTCCACCTTGGGTTGGATTCTGTCCGGTCCATTTGGACAATGATACCGTTTTGCAACTCATTGCAAGGGGAGGATGTTGATGCCAGATGACTGCAGGTGTGACCACTCAGGCCAGCTGACAGTGTGGTCGCGATCGAAAGTTATCGATAGCGACAAAGCTAGTGTGACCGTGTCATACGCACAGACACACTGTTCTTGGTTTCCTCTGAAGATGGTCACCCTGCACTTTTTAGTGCTTTTTCCTACTCCGCCTTTATTATATGTTCAAATTTTCTTCTACGCACAAAACACATGTATATTTTCAAGTGAAATAAAACGCCACACAAACTGCAAGTTTATAATAATTTAAAAGTGAAAGTGTTATTATTTCATCAAGCGTCGCCCCCTACACAGCTGCATATCATAGCATCGAAGTTTCTTTTGGCTGCTCCGGCGATTGATGCTGCTGAGCCATGTTCGGTTCTTGGTATGCTGATTGCAGAAATGAACTTTTGTGGCAGGGGTAGCCGGTCCTGATTTTAAAGCGCTTGCGTATGTCACACTTTTGTCAGAGTTAATAGGTCCTAGTGAGGATCTGTCTACAATCGAGAAGAAGACTTCAGGGTTTGATCTGGAGACTTTCAACGTTTTATTTTGGGTGCGGCGGTAATTCCTCTATGATGGATGCGGCTTTTCAAATCCTTATAAACTGGGCAACCTCTATAGTTAGCAGTGTGATTGCCACCGCAGTTGCCGCACTTTTTCGAGTTGCAGTCATCTTTGCTCGCTGGGCGGTGTGCGGAGTCATGAAGCTCTCTACAAACTACACACACCGGGCGCAATTTGCAGTATGACCTTGTATGACCATATTCTTGGCAGTTCGCACATTGTACCGGACCATTGCGTTTGTGCGGTTCCTCAACTGTAATTCGGTGGTGCAGCAGGAACTGAAGATTATATATAGGGTGCACTTCGTATTTCTTCAGGGGCTTATTTTCGGCTCGCGCTCAACCTTAAAGAGTGGCTGCGGCTTTCTATCCCTGTTAAGGATATTGAAGACTGTCTTTGCGCTAAATCCCTTCTCTTGTAGTGCCTTTGTTATCTCTGCAGGCGTTACTTCGGATTCTATACCCTTAAGTACGACTTGCAAGCCCTTGTTGCTTTTAGCTGATACGTGTAAAAGTTCTTTTTATTATCGGTAAGATATTTCAATAATACTCTGTAATTGTCTTCAGACTTCATTTGAACTTTTGTTTCGTGAATGTTGCCCTTTACAATAAGCTCAACAATTTTGTTGACGAGATCAATGGAACTTTTTCTCGTATATAAATAGGCGGAGGCTTTGGCTTCCTTTTCTCGACTTCAGTAGATTCGGCCGTCTCAACCTCAAAGGCGTCTGCCAAGATTTTGAATCGGTTCGAGTTCATGTCCGTTTCTATTGCAGCTAGACTAGCATTGCCACGGGTTATTTTGCGTTGAGAATTTAGAGGGTTCATCTTCCTTTTAATTTGAATGTAGCGATCCATAATAAAATGGTGCCCGAACGTTGAGCTGGAGTTGTGCTAGAATAAAATGTCCAGTCGTCGGGCATGAAAGCTATTACGCAACCAATTAGCGATCCAGAATCTAGGTATCGCATCCCCGCGCTTCCCCGTGTTACCTTTTTCATATTCCCATTTCCTTCCTCAACCGCCATCCAAATCTTTAGTAGTGCAGTGTGTCAGCTGTTTGATTATTCGGAAGTGTAGGTATTCTGCTAATTCTTTCGTGGAGCCTAACCAATAGTCAATCAAGTTGGCCAATATAATACTAACCATACTTAGTAGTCTCTAAAGCTTATTCGAACTTGTCATCTCATCACTCTGGAATGTTAGAATTAACCTCAGGTTGATCTAAACCAAGTGATAGATTTCAGTTATCAGTAAGTTTTGTTTTTCTGTTTGAATGAGTGAGAAAATTGAGATTGCTCTTGTTGGATTATTTCGACAAGTTCCTCTTTTCCTTCATCAACTAATCAAAGAAGTTTATAGATTCAGTTCATTTGCTAAGAAGTTTTGCAGGATATATATTTGTTATTATGCAACAAGTAATAAAAGGACAAGTCCCAATTAAAAGATTTTTGTGAGAAAATAAACAATATTGTTGAATATTATCTTCTGAATTTAAATAATATTGTTGAATATTATTTTATTGTTATTGTTATTATATTGTTGAATATTATTTTCCGAATTTAAATTGTATAGAGAAAACAAATTTCATTTTGGCAATTATGCGTAGTACAGAGGATTTAGTTTCGATAAGCAACGTGGCCCAAGAATCCATTGTCTGCACTATTTGCAACGACGTCAATTCTGAAACGGCTTATACCGAAACACGGTGTAAACATAAATTTCATAGATCTTGTTTGTCAGAGTGGTTAAATGGTAACACCACTTGTCCAAATTGTAGGCAGCCATGTACTCTTACACATAGTGCCAAGAATTTGTCACGTATGGCAGGTGCCAATCCACGAACCACATTGGGTAGACCTCGAGGTGCGGGTAATAATTCCGCCGGAGCTATTCCAAGAAATCGTCCAGTAACTAGGTCGATCAATAGAAACACCCAAAATACACGCCAATCAGTTGGTTCTGCAACTAGGCGAGACTCGGGTAGATTCGTTCCTATTAGTAATGTGAGTAATGAGGATCACATTCAACATATGATATCAAGTTCTTTAGAAGCTCATAGAACAAGTATTGCTGCAGCAGTGTCTGAGCAAATTAACACGGCTTTACGTAACTTGAATCTTTCTTCCTTTCGAAGAGGATCTCGAGACAAGTCACAGCTCGAATGGGATAACGAGATTCCTGACAATGTGCCAAGGGCAAATGACTCTAATTCGAGAAACAGAGCCTCAGATGGACGTACGAACATGAGTGACTACTCCACTGATAGGCCTGACCGAATTTCCAATGCTATTTCTAATTGGAAAATTAAGTTTTCTGGTTCAGCCAATGATCTTCCTATCGAAGATTTTATATATCGTATTAATTGTCTTACGACCCAATATTTCAATGGCCGCTTCGACGTGTTGTATCAATTTGCAATTTACTCTTTTCCGGTTCTGCTCTTTCCTTTTATTGGCGAGTTCACAAGACAGCAGGTCATATGAATTGGTCAAGATCAAGATCAAAGATCGGATCGAGATATTATGCAGACTATGAGACACCGAAAGCAATTAACCAATGAGACATTTGATGACTTTCTGGATGCGATGGTGGCTATCGCAGATCCTCTCAAAACCCGTTGTCGGAGTTTGATATCATAACAAAAGTCAGACATAATCTGAGATCTGATTTGAAGCACGAGTTACTGCATATGGATACACCTAGTCTAGCTATATTGCGAAGAGAATGCCGTAGACACGAAGATTTCTTTAGAAACACGCTTATGACTTCTCTACCTGACACGACTTTACAACCCCTGACATTTCTTATCAATCACCAGATGTAAAATTTTATCGATCGTTCAAGCCATATCATGAACGTTTGCGAGATTATAGTTTGCGTCGAGCAGAAATTTTAATGCCAACGCATTGTTTGTCAAAAGAAGCCGTTCTTCTCAACGACTGAAAGCATTTTGGGAAAATAGACGAAGATTAAAATGCTTTACTATTTCCACTATAGTGAACAAGAACAATGATATTCGTCCGTTTACACAGATTTGTATTTTCGACAAATCTTATTTAGCTCTCCTCGATAGTGGCGCTAATAAAAGTGTGATTGGACATGCTCTTGCTGAACACATTATCTCTATGAAACACAAATTTAAGAAAATTAAAGGTTTTGTTCATACTGCGGATGGTTTAAAGCAAACTGTTGCTGGTACAGTTAGCATTCCCATCACTTTTAATTCTCAGATTAAGGATTTCAAATTTTTGCTCGTACCGTCCATTAAACAAGATGTGATTTGTGGTATGGATTTCTGGAAGGCCTTTGACATTTCCATTTCGCCTTCGTTCACTATCAATGAGATCAAAGCTGAGTCGCCAGTTGATTCATCTGTCCTTGATCTTTCTGTGTCGCAGAGAGCTAAATTGAATTCCGTAATCGGATATTTTCCTTCATCAGAACGTGATGGCCTAGGTGAAACCTTACTCATAGGCAATATCAAACCCATTAAGCAAAGATTCTACTCTTTGTCGCCAGCTAAAGAGAAGTTGCTGTGCGAAGAAGTAGACCGAATGATTAAGATAGGCGTAATCGAAGAAGCTCCCACTTCGCCGTGGTCTTCTCCTGTCACGTTAGTCGTTAAACCAGGGAAGGTTCGATTCTGTTTAGATGCTCGCAAACTCAACGCGGCGATAGTAAAAGATGCCTATCCCATGCCTATGTTGGATGGTCTCTTAAGTCGACTTCCTTCGGTGCAATGTACGTTTGGATTCGGATTCTCGTCCGAAAACTGCTTTGCCAACCGACCTCTATATCAATTTAAACGTATGCCTTTCGGTCTTACTAATGCTCCTCAGACTATGTGCAGATTGATGGAGCAAGCTATACCGTATCAGATAAAATCGCATATATTTGTATATCTTGATGATCTGCTAGTCATGTCAGCAAGTTTTGATGAGCACTTGGAGCATTTGTCTACAGTTGCTACACAATTGCATAAAGCGGGAGTGACGATAAATGTCGGAAAAAGTCAGTCAAGTAAATTTTCTTGGATATATTGTAGGAGAAGGTACTCTCCAAATAAACCTTAACAAAATACAAGCCGTGGATGAGTTCCCAGCTCCAAAAACGCGGAAACAACTAAGAAGATTTTTAGGTATGACTGGATGGTATCAGCGATTCATTTCCCAGTATTCTACAGTCATATTTCCCTAACTGAATTATTAAAAGGAAAATCGTATGAATGGAATGACGTAGCTCAAGTGGCCTTTGATGAAATCAAACGCAAGCTGTGTACTAATTTCATCCGAATTATTCAAAGCCATTCGTTGTACAATGCGACGCTTCGTCTTATGGAGTAGGCGCTGTATTAGCTCAAGTGGATGAATCAGGAAGCGAGAGACCCATCGCTTATATGTTCAAAAGCTAAATAAAGCCCAACGAAACTACACAGTGGCTGAGCTTGAATGCTTAGCGGTTGTTCTTGCAATAAAAAATTTAGAATGTATATCGAAGGACAGTCTTTTAAAGTCGTTACTGATCACGCAAGCCTACGTTGGTTAATGAACCAATCAGACTTGAGTGGGAGGCTGGCTCGATGGGCAATTAAATTACAGGGCTTTTCTTTTGATATTGAACACAGAAAAGGAAGTGAAAATGTAGTAGCTGATGCACTTTCTAGATCCTTCGAAGAAGTGACAGAAATCGCAGCGGTCGAGTTAGAACTGTTCCCTGTTATACATCGATTTTATTGGTCCTTTTCCGCGCACTAAACAAGGCAACGTAGGAATTTTCATCATCCTTGACCATTTTTCTAAGTTTACCTTTCTTAAACCAGTAAAGAAATTTACATCGCAAGTTATTATCAATTATTTAAGAGATGATATCTTTGCATGTTTTGGAGTACCGGAAGTTATAGTTAGCGACAATGGCACTCAATTTAAAAGCCATGAGTTCACTAACTTTATTTCCAAATTCGGAGTTCAGCATATAAGAACAGGTGCGTATGCTCCGCAATCAAATGCAGCCGAAAGAGTTAATCGCTCTATCAACGCAGCCTTAAGAGCTTATATACGGAGTGATCAGCGGGTGTGGGACATTTATTTGCTTTAAGAAATTCCATACACCAGTCGATTGGTATATCTCCATATTTTGTAGTATTCGGACAA
Source organism: Drosophila nasuta (assembly GCF_023558535.2). Lineage (NCBI taxonomy): Eukaryota > Metazoa > Arthropoda > Insecta > Diptera > Drosophilidae > Drosophila > Drosophila nasuta. Next base: position 53,390 of record NW_026869601.1, on the reverse strand, counting down.
CATATGACCACACACGGTCAAGATTTTAAATTGCTTAGAAATCTTGACTTGCTTAGCGATGGAACGGAAGGTTTAAGTAGAATTGATCAATTTCAGAAGATTCGTGCAGACATTGAAAAACATCTCACAATGGCTTATGAGAAAGATCAACAGATGTATAATTTGCGTAGTAGACCACGTTCTTTTGAAGTTGGACAACAAGTGGTCAAACGGAATTTTGCATTAAGCAATGCAGCAACAAATTTTAATGCCAAGTTAGCTCCTGTTGGAATCAACGCTCGCATTAAAAAGAAAATTGGCAATTCTTTGTACTTGTTGGAAGATCTAACAGGGAAAGAAATAGGCACATTCCATGCTAAAGAAATTTGATAGGTTCTTGTTCACCCTTTTTCAAATTCAATCTTCGTCGTAAAGACTCACATTGAACTTGTGGTGTAGGGGTGAGCAGTGTCCGTTAATTTGCAATTTGAATTTAAATTGTATGACGGTATCAATATTTGCGACGCGACTGTTGTGCAAGCTAACAGCTGCTCGCGATAACATCTGCATTCGATGACTGATGCACTCGCCAACAGATGTTAGTATATTATTGATTTATTAATCGAATATTTGCAGTGAGTTGGCAGGATCACTTATGTCATTCACATTAGTATCGTATTAAATAATATCGATATCGAACTTAGATTAATCAAGCAATATCGATATCCACGCTTAATCTAGGCTAGACCATTTTTTTAATTCAAAAGCTAAGGAGATAAAGTGTGCCGCAGCAAAGTATTAAAAATAAATCTGACTACATCCGTCAAAATAGTAAATATAATTATTATTGGTGTTGTTTGGGAGTGCGCACTTTTCAAAGTGCATTGTTTTGATTTTCCTTGGCCCTCTCGTTGGTTTAACAAGGTACGTAGCGAGATAACCAAATTTCATAATTTTCATTAGTACCTTTTTCCTGGTGTAGGATATTGTGTGTGTAATCACGTGGCAACGACCACTGTACAGCACACACCAACTGATCTGCAACTGCAGAGGCCCAGCGCCAAAAGGCGTGGCAACAACTTTGCAAAGGGAGTTGCCACCAAACGCCTAGATATTTGCACTTGAGTCACCAGTTTAGTGACGCCCAAGACAGCAGGAGGCTGTAGAAGCGTCGCCATGCGTTGCTAAAGCGGTTCTAGAAGGAACACAAGCTTCGGATAAACCTTTTGAGAGAGAACGGATCAGCATAGAGCTGATCGTGGCCACTTCTCGTTATCAGTGTGGAAGTTGCGCCATGCGCTGCTGAGGCTGCGCGTTTCTGACGCAGAGTCGTTGCTACGACTCGCTGCTATGTGTTGCCGAGCCTGCACCACTCGTCGTCATTGAGATCTTTGCCGCCACTCGTCGTCGCATCTCTTATTGGATCTTGTGTTGACAGTGCGATTGCCACTGGAGGCCACTGCCGACTTTCGTTGCTGCCTCTAACGCCGCCGATAGTGCTATTGCACTCGCTGCCGCCTTTGTACTTGTTGTTTCTTTTCTCGTATATAATTTTTCTTTGCCATACAAAATGTTCAACAATATAACGTAAATTCAATTAATAAGCGTATTGAAATGTAATTCATATTTAAATTTATATTTGAATTTTATATTTAGTATTATATTTTAAGTTAGATATAATCGAATAGTAAGTCCTCATATGGGTATGGTATGTATATAATATTATATCAAAGCTGTTATATATTCTAATCCCTTTTGAAGTTCCACCCAGCTCATCAATCATCACAGGCCTGCCGATATCGATGCAGTAAGAAACAGCGTAGAAAGAGTGTGTGTAAGTACGGCATAGCCGCACAAAAATCATTTGTAAATCGTATATGACAGCTATTATTATTGTTATTATTATTCTTATTAGTATTATATTCATACCCATTGTAAAATTACGAAAATCGAAAAATATTTATTGTTGGGAGCAAAAAGACAAGACACTTTGAAGGCTGCTGATGCGCAAATTAAACACGTCTGTTTCGTTTGCTAGTTGCGAAAGGAGAGAGTGACAATTTATTGGTTGACGGTTATTCCGACAATAGTAGTTAGAAAACAAAGATGAGCGAAAGCTTATAACTAAACTGTAACAACTATAGCAAAAGAAGAGCGCAAGATTGAGTCTAAATGTAACTGCTCAGTTAGGCTGAGCAGGCTTACAGTGGGACAAGGCGCTTGATTTAACACCGGCCACCTTGGAATACCCGACGTGGGATTTCAAATCACTGGCAACCGTGCTAATTTATGGATTGGGCGCTTGAATGTGCCAGTGCCAGTTCTAATTTCGGCCACCCGTATTTGGCCGTCTGTTCCTCGGGTTACGCGACCCTTCCAGTTATCCACCGCTGAGGTGGCGTGTTGTCCTCGTGAACCAGGACGAGGCATCCGACCTCCAAGCCGGGCTGTGGAGACTTCCATTTGGTGCGGATTTGGAGGTTGTGGATGTAGTCCTTCGACCACGCGAGCCAAAACCGCTGTCTGAGCGTGGATAACATTTGCCACCGTCGCAAATACGTCAGCTCTTTGTTGGGCCTGTCTGGCACGGATCCTTGCGGCAGCGAACGTATGGCTTGCCCGATTAGAAGATGGCCCGGCGTTAGAGCCTCGCCATCGTTGGGATCGGAGCTGAGTTGAGTGAGAGACCGCGAGTTGAGGATGGCCTCGACATCTGCCAGATGAGCTCTGACCTCGCTTTGCGCCAGTAACGCGTTGGCGATTTGCCGGACGAGGAGATGCTTTGCGGATTTCACCGCGGCTTCCCACAGCCCTCCGAAATGTGGGGCTCGAGGAGGGATGAAGTGCCATTCCATCCCCATCTCCGTCGCGAACAACTGCAGTTTCTCCTGCTGCTTCGAGAACTCCATCTGTAGCTCCTTGAGTAGGTTGTTTGTCCCGACGAAGTTGGTGGCGTTGTCCGAGTACATCCGAAGTGGAACGCCACGCCTTACGATGAAGCTTTTAGGGTTAATAAAAACAGTTAGTGGACAAGTCAGCAACCAGTTCTAGATGAACAGCCTTTGATGCAAAACACACAAATACTGCTATATACATTTTAAAGGAGGCCGTCCCCGAATTCTCAAGGAAACATTTATGGGTCCGCAAAAATCAACGCCACAAATGTGAAATGGACGTGTAGTAATCAAACGATCAGTTGGTAACTGCCCCATTACTTGTTCCATTAGTTTTGGCTTGTATCGAAAACAAAGAATGCAACCACGAACTATTTGTGTGCATTCTCTTCGAGCATTAATCAGCCAAATTCTTTGCCTTAAGAGCGAAATCATAGTTTTAACACCAGCGTGACAGTTGGTCTGATGCAAGTCTCTTAAATACATTCTGACCAAGGGCGAATTCTTTGACATTAAGATTGGAAACTTGGCATCGTCGTCAATCGGTGCATTTAATAGTCTGCCACCTACGCGGATCAACGAAAGAGATTTTCCTGGCTCAGAGATTTTCTGAATAAATGGAGCGAGAGATTGAACATTTGGTTGAACTAATTGATTTGCTTTTAGTTTTTAAATTCCAAGTTGAATTCGGACCGCTGAACCAATTCAAATAACTTTAACGAGGCAAAATACAACTCCTGTTTACTAAGGGCTGAAGAACAATTTTTAGTTTTTGGCCAGCAAATGAATTTATACACATAGGCAATCACTCGAACCAACCTTTTGTACGAAGAAAAGCGAGCCAGTATAGATGACAGAAAATCAGGGTTGGTAGTTAAACAAACCTGAGCTGATTTTTGTTTCACTGTTTTTCAAATCGGTTGACAATGAAAAATGAGGATTCTTAGGCCACTCACACTGCTCTTCCATTAAGAACAGTGGGCCTTCTAACCATATCGAGTCGACTAACTCATCGATGTCACACCCACAACAAATATCGGCAGGGTTTGACGCAGAAGGCACATGTCTCCATGTAACATCTTGTGTGAGGTCTTGTATACTGGATACACGATTTGCTACGAATGTTGCTAGCGAAGAAGGCGACATTCTAATCCAATACAGTGTGATTTCTGAATCTGTCCAAAAATGCACACTGTCGATTCCGCATTTGCCAAGCATTGGCTTGACGTACGACCACAATTGCGCCAGTAAATACGCTGCACACAACTCAAGTCTTGGGATCGACTTGGTTTTAAAGGCGCAACTTTTGCTTTTGATGTAAGCAATTTACATTTCACTTTTCCATTCTGATTAGCTCGTATATATAAACAGCAGCCATAAGCGTGGCTGGAAGCGTCTGCAAATCCATGAATTTGGATCTTGGCTTTGCTGGAATTGGTGTATCGTGGAATGGATACTTTATCAAGGTTTAGTAGATTTTCTTTAAATCTCTCCCATCTCGTATGCATCTGCATAGGGATAGTTTCGTCCCATGCTAGATGATTTTGCCAGAGCTCTTGCAGTAAGATTCTGGCTTTAATACTGATGGGGCTCAGCAAGCCAAGTGGGTCGAACATACGAGCTGTCACAGACAAAACGTTGCGTTTTGTTGGGCTAAGATCGGTGAAGCTGGAATCCAAATGATATCGAAATATATCAGATTTTGGCTTCCACCGCATGCCCAATGTTTTGGTCGAATCTGTATCGTTGAAACTGAGAACTTTATCAGTTTCATTCCCATTGATTAAAGTAGGGTGGTTGGAGTACCATTTGGCCAATTGGAGACCACCGGAGCTTAAGATATCTGACACTTGGACACAAATCTCCTTCAGCGTATCAGCATCGTCAGCTCCAGTAAGCATGTCATCGACGTAGAAGTCATTGCAGACGACTTTAGCTCCAAGAGGATGTGTTTCCTTATGGCGAACACCAAGTTCGTGAAGGCTTCGTATGGCCAGAAAAGGAGCAGACGCAGTGCCATAAGTAACTGTAAATTTGAAGCTTTTCTGACGGATTTTCACGCCAGACAATAAGTTGAAACATCCGATCCTTTGGAGACATGCTTACTTGTCTATACATTTTAGTAATATCTGCCGTGAGGGCAAACCGACTAAGTCGAAAGCGAATTAGCGACGAGAAGAGTTCCCTCTGTATAGTTGGCCCCACCATTAGAATATCATTCAATGAATAATTAGAAGTCGTTTTGCACGAAGCGTCGAAAACAACTCGAAGTTTGGTGGTGGCACTATCAGGCCTCAGGACGCACTGATGTGGTATAAAATAGTGTGGTCCTGGTGGAAAATCAACGGGAGACATATGACCAAGTTCTATATATTCTTTCATGAAACTGACATACATTTCCTTTAATGTTGCGTTTCTTGAAACCTTGCGTTCAAGTGAAAGAAACCGACGTTTTGTCGTTTCAAAGGACGAACCAAGTATTTTTGGGTCTGTTTTAAAAGGAAGACTAACTTCTAATCGCCCTGTCGATAGAGTTGTCACTCGGTCAATAAAGTCCTGTTCGCAGGCTCTTTGCTCTGACGAATATTTAGCAGCGCTCGATAAGTCTGGAACTTTTCTAAGTCCCATAGCCTTTCTATCAGCGAGTCAAGTTTTAAATCTTCCGACGAGTACGTCGTTGCACCACATAATGGGTTCTGACTCGGAATACCTTTGCGCCGCCCTGACACAATCCACCCTAGCAGAGTTTTTGTAACAGAGGGCCACTGTCATTCAATTTAATTTGGCCTGTGCACAAAAGGTCGAAAAAGGAATCGGCTCCTAATAGCAAGTCGATTCTCTGCGGCTTGTAGAAATAAGGATCAGCCAGTTCCACGTTAGCCGGTATTTGTAATTGCTTGACTGGAATAAAGCTGTCTGGCTGCTGGTTCGAAATTGATTTTAGCACCCAGAAATCGGCGTCAAACTGATGTTTGTTAACACGAGATGATATCGTTGTGGACACTTCATGTCGGGCTACCAAATTTGACGTTCCTATAGCCGTAACTGTCAGACACTTGTTGGCTCGCGACAACCTTAGAGCTTGGGCAAATTCTTCAGTCATGAAATTGACCTGAGACCCAGAGTCCAACAAAGCCCTGCCCAATTGGAATTGACCGAATCTATTGCGAATTTTCACAACAGCGGTAGCCAGAATGACATGGTCAATTTCTGCTGTTGGCTTAGCTACGTGCGCTGGATGTGACGATGCTTGGCCGCTCGAGCTACCAGGCTGTTGATGTTGATGCTGGCTCATACTCGTGGTCTGAGGCTGAGCTGACGCATCGAATCTATGCAGCAATGTATTGTGCGATTTAGAACACACTCTGCATTTTGAAGATGTGCAGCTGGATATTCTATGCCCAGACTGCAAGCAGTTTAAACAAAGGTTCTGGGTCTTGGCGAAACTGAATCGTTCTGTAACCGGCAGTGCACTAAAGCCTTGGCAACTGCTTATAAAATGATTCGCGTTACAGAACTGACAACTAGGGTTGCTGGACTTAGACGCTGAATACGACGCTTTGGTAGTCCGTTTGGGACTCGGTTCTGGCTTAGGGCTCGTTCTATATTTCGAGCTTTCCTCAGCTGAAATATGCTGGTAGCGCCTATTCAAAACATCGACACACTCAGACCATTGTGGAAGCCTGTTATAGTCGAGCTGTTCTTCATACTTTGATTTGGTTGTATGGTCAACCTTTGACAATACAATATGTATGAGAATCGCGTTGGTGATATCCCGTTCATCTCCTAGTGACAACAAATATTCAAAAATTGACGAAACCGTATCTATAATGGTCCTCAACCCAGATGCCGAAGGTTTATTCATTCGCGAGATATGAAACAATTGTGCGATCGTTTCGAAGAATATAAGACATTTGTTGTCGTATACACGCCTCAAGTTTTCTAAAGCTTTTGGGTAATTTACACCCGAAACTTGGAACGCCTTTATTGTTCCTAATGCCTCATCAGACAGACATGAAATTAAGTGATTGAACTTTTCAATATTTGATAGCGACCGGTCAGAATCTACAAGACTTTCGAAAAGGCTTATGAACTGCTTGTATTCTGAGTGCTTGCCATTGAACTTTGGTAAGTTCATTTTAGGCAAGTGAGATCTATACGATGCTGGCTGAGCCACTCGGTCCGAATCGGGCTCCTTCAAACTAATCAGATACAACGACCTTGTCTTAATGCATAATTCTTCTAAGGAAGCACGGCTAGAATTGTCCGGGTCAATGCAATCAATTTCAGATTGCAACTCCATGGCATCTGCAATGTATTTATTTAGTATATCCAAACGACATTGGATCTCAATTTTATTGATGGAACCTGTTTCATTTAACACTGTTAATCTAAGCCTCTCAATACTTTCTTCTAGCTTTGATAATCTAGAAAATAACAGCGTTAATTTTGCACTATGGCAATTTTCAATCACGGTTTGATTTAATTCAGTCTTCCCTTTATCTTTCGACATTGCGACTTGGTGTATGTTTCTGGGTTGTGCAAGTTAAGCAAAGAGAAAACACACTCTACTATTAAGAGAAACACCAGTGCAAGAACTCAAGAGAATGTTTCTAATGTCAAACTCAACAGTGAGCGTAGCTTCAATGTTAGTTTGAGCGGCGCCGAACAAGCAAGCAAAGCAAGAGCGAAAACGTTGTGTTCGAGCGAAACTTATTAAGCAAGCGAGAGCGAAGATGATCGAACAAAGCGAGAGCGAAACTTATAGGGCAAGCGAGAGCGAAGATTACCAAATAAAGAGAGCGAAAAATAACTGAAATTATGCGCGGGTGCTATTATTGTAACTCAATGTAATATAAAGAACCTGAAAGCATAATCATAAAGTTGCGAGGGGGTTCGAATGTTTCGGCACTTGGATTTATTTCACTTATGTGTGTTGCATCAATTGTTCACTACAATTCAATAATCAGTGTCAGGCAACTGGACTCTTGTTTAATACAAGATATAACAGTCTGAACTGGGAAACAATCACAATGAATGTCACCAGGTCCAAAATTATTAACAAAGTTTTCCAGTTGTTGACACTGTTACCTGTTCATCAGAAGAGCTGTTGACTTCTGATTGATCCATAAATCCAAAAGGCCAGCAACGAAACAACGCAAACGAATGTGTTTGTAATTATCTGCACTCAGCTGCCAACAAGGTGTGAAATTAATTAAACTTATCAATTGCAATAATTGAATTTTCTTTATGTTTAATTAACAAATCAACAAAGTCTTTATTGTAGTGCCTGCTCGGGCGCCATGTAAAATTACGAAAATCGAAAAAATATTTATTGTTGGGAGCAAAAAGACAAAACACTTTGAAGGCTGCTGATGAAACACGTCTGTTTCGTTTGCTAGTTGCGAAAGGAGAGAGTGACAATTTATTGGTTGACGGTTATTCCGACAATAGTAGTTAGAAAACAAAGATGAGCGAAAGCTTATAACTAAACTGTAACAACTATAGCAAAAGAAGAGCGCAAGATTGAGTCTAAATGTAACTGCTCAGTTAGGCTGAGCAGGCTTACAGTGGGACAAGGCGCTTGATTTAACACCCATCCTATTAGGAAATACTAGGCAAAAGTAATATAGTAGGCAAATAATGCATAAAATGAAGTTATGTACATGCATTATAGTATTTTTGAAGCCTTTTGGTCTTAACCTCGTTGAATAATCATGAAGTCGAAATAAATTATAAAGTAATGGGCACCTGATATTACTTGTTGTTGCTTAATTTGGGTAAAGGCATAGAGCCAGAAGCTTTTACAGGTTGGGAGGGTAAAGAAGAATAACATAACCATCTTCGTTCTTCATATTTATATATTGAATGCAAATACTTCTTAACCGGTCTATCGGTTAATAGCCTATCCTGTCTGTTCCCGTCTTAACTCTGTCTACCTCCTTTTATCTGTGTGGCACGGTACTAGGTGGCAAAAGACCCACCCCACTTTCCCTGAGCTTTAGTCGACAATGTAGGTAGAGTATGCTTCCAGTTTGCTGCCCACTTAACGGGTCGTCTCATAATAAGATGACGCCCTAGACGTGTTCGTTACACGGCCTTAGTCTTATTAGAATATAATATAATACATAAGGTAAATTTAAGATAATTGATAATTTGATACGGCTGAAAACGATGGCCTTCTACGTACACGCACGACTGTTATGCTTCGACTGCTGATCACGACTCTACTGCGTACGGCGAATTGCATTTCCAAGCATATAATCATGTTCGCTCTTGGTGTTCTTATCGAACTTTTTTCATCTTTCATCTTTCGCGATGGTCCCGGGAGTATGTGCTGGGCCTGCTTGGCCCGTGCCTGCAGGCCCAGCACATACTCCCGGGACCATCGCTGCCAGAACGCTCGCTTGAGCGACGAGACAGCTCTCCATCGCCTTAAGCAACTCAGACCCTCCTGGTCCGGGGTCCGCCATGCTGCCGGTGCCACCAGTGGGCCGTCCACCAGTAGGTGCCCTGGGGTTAGTGCCTCGCCGTTGAGTTGAGCACCGCCTCGACCGCCACGACCACTGTCTGCAGCTCCTCGGCCGTGAGCAGGGCGCTGCCCACCGTCCGTAGGAGTAGGTGCTTTGTAGACTTCACACCTGCATCCCATAGTCCTCCGAAGTGAGGAGCCCTCGGCGGTATGAACGCAAATTCGCATCCGCTTCTTGATGCGAAGTCGCAAACTGCGTTCTCCTCGGCATCGACTCGCCTCCGCATCTCCTTCAGATGGCAACTTGCTCCGACGAAGTTCGTCGTCTTCGACCAACAAACCTTTGGAAAGCCATTAGAAATGCATTAGTTGACAGATCGGATACAATTTCTAAGTGAACCGCTTTTGACGCAAAATAGACGAACAAACTATGTACGACTTGTACGGCGGCTTTCCGCGAATCCTATGTATAGGTAGTCTCAACTAGGCCACAAAATCTACGCCACAAATTGAAAATGGGCGGAGCGCTCGGAGTCGATCAGCAGGCAAATTTCCCATTATTTGCGTAAGCAGCCGAGGTTTGCATTTAAAGCAAAGGATGCATGATCGTACTGTCTGACGACAAAGCTCTTGAGCATTGACTAACCAAAGTCGTTCTCTGAGAATGCTCACGAGCGCTCTTGGGCCAGCGTGACAGTTGATCAAGTGAAGGTAGCTCACATAGCTGCGAGCAAGTTGTGGGCGCTTCGACAAGAGGAGTGGAAACTTAGTATTATACGAAATAGGAGCATTTACCAGTCGCCCCCGACTCGCAACAACGAAAACGAACACCAAGATCCTTCATACTCATGTATGGAAGGATTGAGTCGTTGTAGACTCGAGTGTACTCTTACGAAGCCTTTTATATCGTCTCGAATTCGAAATCCTGCATTACTTCTACTATTTTACTGAATGCTTCTTTCAGTTCTGATGCCGGTGGATCTCATCAGACTTGTGTGCGACGAAAAACTTTCGATCGAGTCCACTAGATCTGACTTTACCACTATAGCTGTCAGTCCAACAGCTGTTTTGCGCGCTTCCAAATTGCGCGTCTGTTCAGAGACGAAATGGTGGTTAACTTTGTAGGGGTGAGCAATGTCCGTTAATTTGCAATTTGAATTTTAATTGTATGGCAGTATCAATATTTGCGACGCGACTGTTGTGCATAACATCTGTATTCGATTATTGATGCACTCGCCAACAGATGTTAGTATATTATTAATTATTAATCGAATATTTGCAGTGAGTTGGCAGGATCACTTTTGCCATTCACATTAGTATCGTATTAAATAATATCGATATCGAACTAAGATTAATCAAGCAATATCGATATCCACGCTTAATCTAGGCTAGACCATCTCTTTTAATGCAAAAGCTACAGAGATAAAGTGTGCCGCAGCAGAATATTAAAAATAAATCTGACGGCATCCGTCACAATATTATATATAATTATTATTGGTGTTGTTCAGAAGTGCGCACTTTTCAAAGTGCATTTTTCTTATTTTCTATGGTCTTCTCGTTGGTTTAACAAGGTACTTAGCGAGATAACCAAATTTCATAATTTTCATTGGTACCTTTTTCTTGGTGTAGGATATTGTGTGAGTAATCACGTGGCGACGACCACTGTACAGCACACACCAACTGATCTGCAACTGCATAGGCCCCGCGCCAAAAGGCGTGGCAACAACTTTGCAAAGGAAGTTGCCGCCAAACGCCTAGATATTTGCACTTGAGTCACTAGTTTAGTGACACACAAGACAGGAGGCTGTAAAGCGACACCATGCGTTGCTAAAGCGGTTGGATGTTGTGTTGACAGTGCGATTGCCACTGGAAACCACTGCCGTTTTTCGTTGCTGCTTCTAACGCCGCCGATAGTGCAATTGCACTCGCCGCCGCCTTTGTTGCTGTTGTTTCTTTTCTCGTATATAATTTTTCTTTGCCATATAAAATGTTCAACAATTTAACGTAAATTCAATTAAAAGTCGTATTGAAATGTAATTCCTATTTAAATTTATATTTGAATTTTATATTTAGTATTATATTTTAATTTAGATATAATCGAATAGTAAGTCCTCATATGGGTATATAATATTATATCAAAGCTGTTATATATTCTAATCCCTTTTGAAGTTCCACCCAGCTCATCAATCATCACAGGCCTGTCGATATCGATGCAGTATAAAAACAGCGTGTAAAGAGAGTATGTGTAAGTACGGCATAGCCGCACCAAAATCATTTGTAAATCGTATATGACAGCTATTATTACTATTATTATTATCATTATTAGTAGTTGTTGATGCGAGCGCACTGTAGGTGAGTGGCACACTATCCGTTCTGCCGACCAAAAGCACTTGATGCTTTTCGCTCACCCGCAATGCGTTCACGCGTAAGAAAGCACTCAAGATCCAGTGCTCTCAACTTCTCTCTCCCACAACTCTCCACCGCAGAGCCGAGCTTTGCAAGGGCTCGGCGCTAGATCTGCAAAATGCCGTCGGCATTTTGCCTCTCAGTATTGATCTACTTTCGTTGACAAGCGGTCACCCCAATAACCCCTCTCTCTATTCGTTTTGTAACTAATAACCCGAAAGTTTAAATATATATAATAGTAAATATTAACCGCGAGTGTTTTCATTTCTACGGGAAGAAACTTTGGAACTTTTCAGCGCCCCCACGTAAACATTTGGTCCTTCGAGCCGGATATTTTTCATCATCGCTACTCCAGCCTACTCCGCAGATAAGTACCACAAAAGTTGTTTCCTCTTTCCTATCATTTCCACGGTCGTCCGCCCTTTGGTTTTCGTCATATTGTGCAAAGGATTCCAATATCTTTTGCCGAGTTCATTTCTTTTTGCTTCGGACGACCTTTTCTTAGCTTTTTATATTATATATAATCGCAACAAAAATAAATATAATAACAAATTATTATATTTGTTTTTCCGCATAATAGTAAAAGTGGAAATATTAAGAGAGGTACTAAAGTGCAAATATTATATATTGTATATTCCATACATATATAAACATACATAATAACCAAAATCGAAGCTGTGTGTACCAGCATTTCGTATTGCTTTTAATTCTGGTCCGTTTTATGTTTTGTATGTCGCGATAATCGCCGACATACATACATACACACATACTTTGTGCACTCTCTCTTGTCCGCAAGCGCACCGTCTTGCAGCCGCGCTTGCTCTCGCACTCTTCACACACGCACATACTTTTGTGCACTCTCTCTTGTTCGCAAGCGCACCGGCTTGCAGCAGCACTTGCTCTCTCTCTCCGAATACAAACATACGTGCACTTCGTCTGCTCAAACGTTTGACAGCGCAGTGCAGACATACATACATACATATATACGTACATACTGCAAGTACTTCTGTGAGTGAAGTAACAGATTGGCAGGGCAGCGGTAGTCGCACTCGACATACCCTACCCTTTTCATTTTTTCCAAGTGATCTATTCTGTGTATGTATGTTACTATAAGAGCAACTCTCAGCTCAATTGCCTGTGTATGGGCTTACTCCAGCCAGTGTTCAAACAGACACAGACATACACACACACATACACACACATTATCATACACACATAATATAATTTATTTTTATTTGTTTTTCCAATCCAACAGCAATCCAAACAATTGTCGTTTAAATACCCATACATTTATACACATTTTTGTCTTTTCCAGCGTCTTGCTCTCTGGTATTTTTGTACGATTGATTTGTTTGTTGTTGTTTCCTTTTTCGACGAACATCCATTGTTGTTGCGTCCTTTCGCTTTCGTCGTCTGTGTCCGCTACAATCCGTACCCATCTACGTGTAAAATACCACAGCACTGCCTTTGGTATTTTTTCAGTATTTTCGGTTTTTTATTGTCTGTTTGCTACGCTCTTTCCGTATCCTTTTCACTATCTGGGTCGATTTCAGGCAAAAAACCAATTTCTATTTGGTATTTTTGGTATATTTTCTTGATTTTTCGCTTCTGAGAAAAATTAGTATACATCCATTCCTTCCGTCCCGATCCACAAAACAAAACGATGGCACAAAACAGAGTAGACACAGCGTTGACGAAATTCATCGCCGCGACTGATCGTATCAGTCACTTTGCGGCGAGTCAACGATCCTTCGGCTGATAGCCCATCCCTATATACGTGCCAAGTCCGAAGGGACCAGATGCGTTCCTTATGGGAAAAGGTCGAGAATGAGTATGAGGCTTGCTCTTGCGTCATGTCTGAGGAGATGACCACAGAAGAGCTCCCTACTGTTCAGGCCAAATACGAGTACTGCTATGCTGCCTACGAGCAGTGTGCAGCTCTGTTAGGTGAGCAAATAGCCAACGCATCCAAGGCGCTCACCCCCTTACACCCGTACAACCACAAGCTGTGCAATTCATGCCCACAGGGTGTCGATTACCTCCGTGCGACACCGAAGTTTTCGGAGGCGATTACACTCGCTGGCCCACCTTCCGTGATTTATTCACGGCACTCTACATCCAGAACCCGAGACTGTCGGAAGTTGAGAAACTTTTCTATCTCAACTCTAAGAACAGCGGTGAAGCCCATTCAATTGTTTCAAAGTCTCCTTTGACAAATGAAGGGTTTCAGTCGGCTTGGTCCAGCTTGACTGAGCGTTTCGAGAACAAACGGTTGCTCGTAAACAGTCAGCTGAGAATTTTGTTCAATTTGCCCGCCATTTGGCAAGAGTCGGGTTCCTCTATTCTGGAGCTGCAGAGCATTATTCAAAGGTGTCTGACAGCCTTAGAGCTCTCGAAGATCAACGTAGAGAATTGGGATTGCATCCTGGTTTTCTTGTGTTCTTCGAGGCTCCCCAAGTTGACCCTTTCTCTTTGGGAACAGTCAATCCAAAACAAGAGCGATATTCCAACGTGGGTTGACATGAACGCTTTTCTTCTAGAGCGCCATCGCACCCTAGAAGCGATAGCGGAGGTGTCATCCAGCACGAACGCTCCGACGGTTCCAAGAGCCTCACCCAAGAAGGCCCCGTCTCCAGGCAGGTCAACTCTTTGAGAGTAGGGTGATCATTAAGACCCAGACCTGCAATTTCTGTTCCCGGGAGAACCATCCGATTCGATTGTGCCCTCGATTTCTTCAGACGGGTGTCAATGAAAGGGTCAACCATATCATGCAACAGAAGCTGTGCTTGAACTGTTTCGCACGAGGCCATGTCCTGGCCGAGTGCACAAGTGCGCACAGCTGTTTTACGTGCAAGGGTCGTCATCATACACTCTTGCATCGAGTCAACCCGACGCCGACAGTCACTAATCCCACTCCTAATATACAGTCCACTCCTTCCCAGTCAGCTAATGTGCAATCTTTCCTGGCAGTTAACACACAAGGTGTTCTGCTGAGTACAGCTGTTGTACACATTTGCCATCACGGCATTCGGCACACAGCACGGGCTCTGATCGATTCTGGATCAGAGGCTACCTTCATTTCTGAACGATTGTTCAAGCGCTTGAGGATGCCATACACATCCCTTCAAGCCCACGTCTCTGGGCTCAAGTTGTAGCAGCCCAGCCCCGAAAGCATTGCCAATTCCTAATTGGCTCCCCGTTGCGACCAGATCTGCAGATTGAGGCATCGGCATTCGTCCTTCCTCATTTAGCGGGAAAACTGCCCTCATGCGCTGTCCCACAAACCATCCTCGACAATCTGCCAAGCATCCCGCTGGCCGACCCCAAGTTCTATGAGAGTTCGCAGATAGACGTGCTTTTAGGCGCAGATATCCTCCCATCTGTTCTTCTCGGCGGCTCTCGTCCGAACGTTTGTGGGACCCTCATTGGTCGAGAGACCATTTTCGGTTGGATCCTGACCGGCCCAGTGTCGGGATCCACTTCTAACTCTATCTCGTCCTTTTCAACTCGACTGTCCGATCGAACTCCTACGATCGGTCCTGCGACAGGACCCCCTTCAAATCTATTTCAGTTTTTCGGCTCGACTGTCCGTCGAACGAACCCCTAAGAATGGTCCTGTGACAGGACCCTCCTCTACACCTATTTCAGTTTGGAATGGTCCTGTGACGGGACCCCACTCTGATCCTTCTTCGGTTCGACTGTCCGTCGAACGGTCCTCTAAACGCAAGCCTTTGTTAGGCCCCAATTCTAAATCTGTCTCGACACCTTCGGCTCGACTTTCCGTCGAACGAACCTTCGCCATTGGTCCTGTGACAGGACTCCACTCGAAACGTCTTTCAGCTCAACGATCCCGGACGAAGACGAATTCTTCCTCTGCACCTATGGCACCGGTCACTCCGCGCGGGGCTTCCGTGCTCGCGCCAACCCAGGGGCCGACGCGACCACCCGGCACCCTCCAGAGAAGAACCACCAACGACGTCCCATGTCAACGTTTCCCAGGCCGGCATCCACAGGCCCACTCACCCACGCACCAGGCCCGTGCCTAGCCCCGCCAAAACACTGACGGCACTTTCCAGTGCAATGACTCCATTGCATGAGTATACTCCCCACCGCGGCGATCAGGCTAGACACGGGGACGGCGGCTTTCAAAGCGCGAGTGCTTTTAGATCCGTGTTGTCCAGTAAGCCGCATCAGCGAGTCGTTGCCAGGGGCCTTGGGCCTCTCCATCACTCGCATGGGCGCTGAAGGAATCTGCACGGCGTCGTTGCGCTCCATGACTAGCAGATCATCAAGATATACAAATATATGCGATTTTAACTAATACGGTATAACTTGATCCATCAATCTGCACATAGTCTGAGGAGCATTGGTAAGACCAAAAGGCATACGTTTAAATTGATATAGAGGTCGGTTGGGTATTGTAAAAGCAGTTTTCGAACGAGAATCCGAATCCAAACGAATTTGCCAAAATGCGTCTTTTAAGTCGATCTTCGATATGCATTGCACCGAAGGAAGTTGACTTAAGAGACCATCCAACATAGGCATGGGATAGGCGTCTTTTATTGTCGCCGCGTTGAGTTTGCGAGCATCTAAACAGAATCGAACCTTCCCTTGCTCTATGGAGAAGTAAGGTTTCTATCCATTTGGTCTACTTCTTCGCACAGCAACTTCTCTTTAGCTGGCCATCACGTTCTGATGAAAGGTTTCTCCTAGGCCATCACGTTCTGATGATATCCGATTACGGAATTCAATTTAGTTCTCTGCGACACAGAAAGATCAAGGCCAGATGAATCAACTGACGACTCAGCTTTGATCTCATCAATATTGAACGAAGGCGAAATGGAAATGTCAAAGGCCTTCCAGAAATCCATACCACAAATCACATCTTGTTTAATGGACGGTACGAGCAAAAATTCGAAATCCTTAATCTGAGAATTAAAAGTGATGGGAATGCTAACTGTACCAGCAATAGCTTGCTTTAAACCATCGGCAGTATGAACAAAACCTTTAATTTTCTTAAATTTGTGTTTCATAGAGATAATGTGTTCTGCAAGAGCGTGTCCAATCACACTTTTATTAGCGCCACTACCGAGGAGAGCTAAATAAGATTTGTCGAAAATACAAATCTGTGTAAACGGACGAATATCATTGTTCTTGTGCACTATAGAGGAAATAGTAAAGCATTTTAATCTTCGTCTATTTTCCCAAAATGCTTTCAGTCGTTGAGAAGAACGGCGACGCAAACGCAAACGATAATCTCGCAAGCGTTCATGATATGGCTTGAACGATCGATAAAATTTTAAATCTTGTGATTGATAAGAAATGTCAGGGGTTGTAAAGTCATGTCAGCTAGGTTATGTTGGAATCAAGGCTAGTGTCGGATGTTCCTCGTTTGAGTTTGGCGAACATCCTTCGTTAAGTTTTCCTGTGCTGGTCGACATTTGGGACAAGTAGGGCGATACATGTCTTTTAAGCCACAACCAAAACAGAAAATGCGACGAGTTTTTAGACAATCGTGATAACGATGACCAGATCATCAATTCCAACATACAATACGTCGAAGTTGCCATTGAAATATTGGGTCGTAAGACAATTAATACGATATATAAAATCTTCTATAGGAAGATCATTGGCTGAACCAGAAAACTTAATTTTCCAATTAGAAATAACATTGGAAATTCGGTCAGGCCTATCAGTGGAGTAGTCACTCATGTTCGTACGTCCATCTGAGGCTCTGTTTCTCGAATTAGAGTCATTTGCTCTTGGCACATTGTCAGGAATCTCGTTATCCCATTCGAGCTGTGACTCGTCTCGAGATCCTCTTCGAAAGGAAGACAGATTCAAGTTACGTAAAGCCGTGTTAATTTGCTCAGACACTGCTGCAGCAATACTTGTTTTATGAGCTTCTAAAGAACTTGATATCATTTGTTGAATGTGATCCTCATTACTAACATTACTAATAGGAACGAAGACAATGGATTCTTGAGCCGCGTTGCTTAACGAAACTAAATCCTCTGTACTACGCATAACTGCCATAATGAAATTTGTTTTCTCTATACAATTTATATTCAGAAAATAATATTCAACAATATTATATAACAACAACAATAAAATAATATTCAACAATATTATTTAAATTCGAAAGATAATATTCAACAATATTATTTATTTTTCTCAAAAATCTATTAATTGGGACTTATCCTTTTATTACTTGTTGCATAAAACAAATATATATTCCTGCAATACTTCTTAGCAAATGAACTGAATCTATAAACTTCTTTGATTATTTGATGAGGGAAAAGAGGAACTTGTCGAAATAATCTAACAAGAAACAATCTCAATTTTCTCACTCATTCAAACAGAAAAACAAAACTTACTGATAACTGAAATCTATCACTTGGTTTAGATCAACCTGAGGTTAATTCTAACATTCCAGAGTGATGAGATGACAAGTTCGAATAAGCTTTAGAGATTACTAACTATGGTTAGTATTGTATTGGCCAACTTGATTGATTATTGGTTAGGTTCCACGAAAATTAGCAGAATACCTACACTTCCGAATAATCAAACATCTAACACACTGCACTACTAAAGATTTGGATGGCGGTTGAGGAAGGAAATGGGAATATGAAAAAGGTAACCGGAATCGCGGGGATGCGATACTTAGATTCCGGATCGCTAATTGGTTGGACATTTTATTCTAACACAACTCCGGCTCAACGTTGGGGCACCATTTTATTAAATGGCGACTCCGTTTAGAGCGGCATTTTGTGGTATTACGATCTTCGGCTCCGCGTCTGGGCGCCATTTTATTTATATAAATGGCGACTCCATTTAGAGCGCATTTTTTGTATTACTATCTCCGGCCCCACGTTGGGCGCCATTTTATTTATGTAACGAACACGTCTTGGGCGTCGTCTTATAATAAGACGACCCGTTGAGTGGGCAGCAAACTGGAAGCATACTCTGCCTACATTGTCGACTAAAGCTCAGGGAAAGTGGGGTGGGTCTTTTGCCACCTAGTAAGCTACCGTGCCACACAGATAAAAGAAGGTAGACAGAGTTAAGACGGGAACAGACAGGATAGGCTATCAACCGATAGACCGGTTAAGAAGTATATGCATTCAATATATAAATATGAAGAACGAAGATAGTTATGTTCTTCTTCTCTACCCTCCAAACCTGTAAAAGCTTCTGGCTCTATGCCTTACCCAAATTTAGCAACAACAAGTAATATCAGGTGCCCATTACTTTATAATTTATTTCAACTTCATGATTATTCAACGGTGTTAAGATCAAAAGACTTCAAAAATACTTAAATGCAAATTAATCGATTCAGTTGTACTGAATAGAAAAAATATATTTTTGTTGGGAGCTGCAAGCTTCCGCTTTATTCGGATATCAAATTAGAACTAAAGTACAAAAGTGAACTTATGCTGCAAGTCAGCTAAGATGGGACAAAGCTTCTTTATGTTTACAAAATGGATGATGAAATCAAAGATCGAAGTGTGAAATGCAATTGTGTTTACAATTGCGTTTTGACATGTCAGCATTCGCTGTTGAGTTTACATTTAGGTTTGCGCATTATGATCTGGGCTTTACGTTAATTGTGTTTATGCTAAGGCATAATTGCTTACATCAAAAATGACTGCGCAATTGGAATTGGACTAATTGGAAATGTGCTGAATATGCTGAAGTGAGAAATTGAAAGTGTTTATATTTCCAATAAGATTTGTTATGTGCTGGGTGATAACTTGCATGTACAAAACTTCATTTTATGCATTATTTGCCTACTATACTACTTTTATCTAGTATTTCCTAATAGGATGGGTATGAATATAATACTAATAAGAATAATAATAACAATAATAATAGCTGTCATACACGAATGATTTCGGTGCGGCTATGCCGTACTTACACATACTCTTTATACGCTGTTTTTCTTACTGCATCGATATCGACAGGCCTGTGATGATTGATGAGTTGATGAGCTGGGTGGAACTTCAAAAGGAATTAGAATATATAACAGCTTTGATATAATACTATATACATACCATACCCATATGAGCACTTACTATTTGATTATATCTAACTTAAAATATAATACTAAATATAAAATTTAAATTTAAATTCAAATATGAATTACATTTTAATACAATTTTTAATTGAATTTACGTTATATTGTTGAACATTTTATATGGCAAAGAAAAATTATATACGAGAAAAGAAACAGCAACAAAGGCGGCAGCGAGTGCAATAGCCCTATCGACGGCGTCAGAAGCAGCAACGAAAACGGCAGTGGTCTCCAGTGGCAATCGCACTGTCAACACAATATCCAATAAGAGATGCGACGACGAGTGGCGGCAATTATCTCAATGCCGACGAGTGGTGCAGGCTCGGCAACTCATAGCAGCGAGTTGTAGCAACGAGTCTGCGAAACGCGCAGCCTCAGCAGCGCATGGCGCAACTTCCACGATGATAATGAGAAGTGGCAACGATCAGCTCTATGCTAATCCGTTCTCTCTCAAAAGGGTTTATCCGACGCTTGTGTTCCTTCTGGAACCGTTTTAGCAACGCATGGCGTCGCTTCTACAGCCTCCTGTTGTCTTGGGTGTCACTAAACTGGTGACTCAAGTGCAAATATCTAGGCGTTTGGTGGCAACTCCCTTTGCAAAGTTGTTGCCACACCTATTTGGCGCGGGGCCTCTGCAGTTGCAGATCAGTTGGTGTGTGCTGTACAGTGGTCGTTGCCACGTGATTACATACACAATATCCTACACCAGGAAAAACGTACTAATTAAAATTATGAAATTTGGTTTTCTCGCTACGTACCTTGTAAAACCAACGAGAGGGCCAAAGAAAATCAAAACAATGCACTTTGAAAAGTGCGCACTCCCGAACAACACCAATAAAATATATATATTTAATATTGTGACGGATGCCGTCAGATTTATTTTCAATATTTTTCTGCGGCACACTTTATCTTTGTAGCTTTCGAATTGAAAAGAGATGGTCTAGCCTAGATTAAGCGTGGATATCGATTTTGCTTGATTAATCTAAGTTAGATATCGATAATATTTAATAAGATACTTTTGTGAATGGCAAAAGTGATCCTGCCAACTCACTGCAAATATTCGATTGATAATTAATAATATACTAACATCTGTTGGCGAGTGCATCAATCATCGAATGCAGATGTTATATATTGATGCCGCCATACAATTCAAATTCAAACTGCAATTAACGGACATTGCTCACCCCTACAGTATGAACACCTACATAGATCTCAGAGACTATAAAAGATAGAGCTATAATTTTTTCGACAGTATTTGTTATGTTTGCACGCAGACCAAGTTTGTTTCAAATTTTTGCCAAATTTTTTCCTGACGACCTTTTTCCATTCTTTCCAATTGCTGTCTTAAATATCTTTACTTCAAGGTATTTACTATGTTGATAATAAAATATTATTATATTTTGTTCCGCCGATCGCGTACGTATGTATGCATGTGTGTTTATTTTTGTAAGTGCAAGGGCATATTAGTGAAAAGTGTAAATTATTAAGAGAGCTACTAAAGTGCAAATATTATATATTGTATATTCCATACTTATGTAAACATACATAATAACTAAAATCCAAGCTGTGTGTACCAGTATTTCGTATTGCTTTTAATTCTTGTCCGTTTTATGTTTTGTATGTCGCGATAATCACCGACATACATACATACACACATACTTCGTGCACTCTTTCTTGTCCGCAAGCTCTCTTGCTCTCGCTCTCTCGTCACATACACACATACTTTTGTGCACTCTCTCTTGTCCGCAAGCGCACCGGCTTGCAGCCGCGGTTGCTCTTGTTCTCTCATCACATACACACATACTTTTGTGCACTCGCTCTTGTTCGCAAGCGCACCGGCTTGCAGCAGCGCTTGCTCTATCTCTCTCCGAATACAAACATACGTGCACTTCGCCTGCTCGAACGTTTGACAGCGTAGTGCAGACATACATACATACGTACATACTGAAAGTACTTCTGCGAGTAAAGTAATAGATTGGCAGGGCAGCGGTAGTCGCACTCGACATACCCTACCCTTTTCATTTTTTCCAAGTGATATATTCCGTGTGTGTACCAGAAGAGCAACTCTCAGCTCAATTGTCTGTGTATGGGCTTTACTCCAGCCAGTGTTCAAACATAGACAGACATTCACACGTACATATACACACATACATTATCATACTTCACTACACAAATAATATAATTTATTTTTATTTTTTTTTTTTTTCCAATCCAACAGCAATTAAGAAACAATTGTCGTTTTTGCTTTAAAATACCAACATACTTTTTGTTTTTCCAGCTTCTTGCTCTCTGGTATTTTTTCGTACGATTGTTTTTTGTTGTTTCTTTTTTCTACGAACATCTTTTGTTGTTGCGGGAAATTTCCCCTGCCCCCGTCCTTTTCCGTTCTTCGTCTGTGTCCGCTATTTCCGTACCCATCTATGTGTAAAATATCGCAGCACTGCCTTTGGTATTTTTTTAGTAAATTTCGGTATTTTTATTGTCTGTTTGCTATGCTCTTTCCGTATCCTTTTCACTATCTGGGTCGATTTCAAGAAAAAACCAATTTCTATTTGGTATTTTTTGGTATATTTTCTTGTTTTTCGCTTCTGAGCAAAATTAGTATACAGTCCGTATCCTTGTCGGACTGTAAGAGCGCCCAGATAGTTTTCATCCTCTTTGCGTAGCATGTCATCGGGCAAACCCGATAAAAGTAAAACTCGACTGTCCGTGCCCTCTACTAGCGCCGCTAGAACCCTCACGGGCTCTGATCGATTCTGGATCAGAGGCTACCTTTATTTCTGAACGATTGTTCAAGCGCTTGAGGATGCCATACACATCCATGCAAGCCCACGTCTCTGGGCTGACTCAAGTTGTAGCAGCCCAGCCCCGAAAGCATTGCCGATTCCTAATTGGCTCCTCGTTGCGACCAGATCTGCAGATTGAGGCGTCGGCTTTCGTCCTTCCTCAATTAGCAGGAAAACTGCCCTCATGCTCTGCCCCACGAACCATCCTCGACAATCTGCCAAGCATCCCTCTGGCCGACCCCAAGTTCTATGAGAGTTCGCAGATAGACGTGCTTTTAGGCGCGGATATCCTCCCATCCGTTCTTCTCTGCGGCTCTCGTCCGAACGTTTGTGGGACCCTCATTGGTCAAGAGACCATTTTCGGTTGGATCCTGACCGGCCCAGTGTCGGGATCCATTTCTAAGTCCTCTCGTCTTTTCGACTCGACTGTCCGTCGATCGAACTTCTACGATCGGTCCTGTGACAGGACCCCCTCCAAATCTATTTTAGTTTTTCGGCTCGACTGTCCGTCGAACGAACCCCTAAGATTGGTCCTGTGACGGGACCCCACTCGAAACCCTCTTCGGCTCGACTGTCCGTCGAGTGTTCCTCCAAGCTGGATCCTTTGTTAGGCCCCCAATTAAAGTCTATTTCGAACTCTTCGGCTCGACTTTCCGAGCGCACCTCTAAGCTCAAGCCTTCATTAGGCCCCCACTCGAAATCCGTTTCGTCCCCTTCGGCTCGACTCTCCGTCGAACGAACCTCTATGATCGACCCTATAATAGGCCCCATTCAAAATCAGTTTCAACACCTTCGGCTCGACTGTCCGTCGACCGAACCTATACGATTGGTCCTGTGACAGGACCCCCTTAGAACCTCTTTCAGCTCGACTGTCCGTCGAACGATCCCGGACGGAGACGAATTCTTCCCCGGCACCGACGGCACCGGTCACTCAGCGAGGGGTTTCCGTGCCTCCCGACACAACTTCGCGCCAGCCCAGGAGCCGACGCGACCAACTTGCACCCTCCAGAGAAAAATCACCTAGGACGTCCCATGTCAACGTTTCCCAGGCCGGCATCCACAGACCCACTCACCCACGCACCAGGCCCGTGCCTAGCCCCGCCAAAACACTGACGGCACTTTCCAGTGCAAGGGAGTGAGTACACTCCCCACCGCGGCGATCAGACCAGACACGGCGACGGCGGCTTTCCGTGTTGTCCAGTAAGCCGCATCGGCGAGTCGTTGCCAGGGGCCTTGGGCCTCTCAATCACTCGCATGGGCGCTGAAGGAGTCTGCACGGCGTCGTTGCGCTCCAAGACATCACCCACTCTATCTATCCTGATATTGTCCTGCCGGGTATCCTCCCAAGTCTGATATTCCTTGCAATCCCAATATTGCAAGGGAGGGAGAATGTTGATGCGAGCGCATTGTAGGTGAGTGGCACTCTATCCGTTCTGCCGACCAAAAGCACTCGATGCTTTTCGCTCACCCGCAATGCGCTCACGCGTAAGAAAGCACTCAAGATCCAGTGCACTCAACTTCTCTCTCCCACAACTCTCCACCGCAGAGCCGAGCTTTGCAAGGGCTCGGCGCTAGATCTGCAAAATGCCGTCGGTGTGTCGAGGTGTGTAAGACCACAAAAGCGCCAAATTGTGCACTACGACCGCTCTTAGGAAAAGCGCCTGAAAGTCAGCGGTTTTTCCAACGGCTCTACATAGATTTTCTTGGGCCCTATCCACGATCGCGAACCGGACATATAGGGATATTTATCGTTCTGGATCATTTTTCAAAATATGTTTTTCTGAAGCCCGTTAAGAAGATAAACGCAGCACTCGTTGTAAAATATCTAGAAAGTGAATTATTCATGACTTTTGGCGTTCCGGAGACCATTGTTTCAGATAATGGATCGCAGTTTCGGTCAGAGGCTTTTCAAAGCTGTTGCGTCAGTACAAGGTAAATCATGTACTGACTGCAGTTCACTCGCTTCCGAACGAGTTAATAGATCGGTGATAGCTGGAATCAGAGCTTATTTGCGCCCTGATCAGAAAGATTGGGACGAAGTGTTGAGCAAAATTAGTTGCGCATTAAGGTCCTCTGTTCATTCTAGCATAGGAACCTCGCCCTATTACATGGCTTTTGGTAAGCATATGGTCACGTCTGGGTCGACTTACGGATTGCTCAGGAAGCTAAACTTGTTGGATGATCGCTCCTTAGCGTTTAGTCGGCAGGATTCGTTTGATTTGATTCGCGATGAAGCCTCTAAACTCATGCTTTTAAAACACGAGCAAAACGAACGAAGATATAATCTCCGATCGAGAGAAGTGGCATTTACTACAGGGCAAGAAGTGTTCAGAAGGAACTTTAAGCAAAGTTGTTTTCGAACCGGGTACAACGCCAAGTTTGGACCTGCCTTTGTTAAAGCACGAGTTAGGAGAAAGATAGGCAATTCGTATCACGAATTAGAGGATCTGCAGGGCCGGTTGTTGGGTAATTATCATGCTAAGGACATACGGCAGTAAGTTCGCTTCAGGCGGAGTCAGTCTAGGCTACCATTACAATACCCTAGCCTGATTCTAGCGGGGGTTTTGTAACGGCGCCTGAAGCAGATATAATTTAAATGCGTCCTAAAAGTATGCAAGTTTAATTTCAACTAAGGGCGCAGCTTTAAGTGCATCAGCTGCGCTGGAAAGCTGAGCTTTAAGTGGTGCATCAGCTGCACTGAAAAGCTCACATTTGACATTTAGCGAGTTGCTCTGGAAAGCTCAGCTTTGACGTTTGCGTCACCACGCGCATGCTCAGCAAGCTTAAGCTGGGCTGGTTCCGGTCAAAGCACTTTTCTGGTGACCGGCAGCGTGCATAGACGCATATTGGTTGATGTGGAAAATTTATACCACAAGACACAAGAGGTTAGAATTCTCTTAGTGCATTTTATACTTAATAAGAATTGATAGTAATAGATTCTGGTAGAGGTTTTAGTCATTGTTGTTGTTTTCGCAGGTCGTTTTCGATTTTTTGGCTTTTGGTTTGGCTCTTTTGAGAGTGCCTGTACTAGTGGCCGGCGAAGCGCTACTAAGCGCCATCTTTGTCGCCGCTCTAGCGGCCAGTAAAGCGCACCAAAGTGCTCTCATTGCGGCGCACTAGCAGCTAGCTAAGCGCCCTTAGCGCCACCTTTGCCGCCGTCATAGCGGCCAGCGGAGCGCCCCTTAGCGCCATCCTTGCCGCTGCTATAGCGGCCAGCGCGGCTACCGCGCTAGCGGCCAGCAAAGCGCCAGTGCGCGCCATCTTTACCGCTACTCTAACGGCCAGCGGAGCGCCAGTGCGCGCCATCTTTACCGCTACTCTATCGGCCAGCGGAGCGCCACTGAGCGCCATATTTGCCGCCGAACTATCGGCCAGCGAAGGGCCAGTGAGCGACACCGTCGACTTCTTTCTGCCGAGCAGAGCGCCTTATTGCGCCGGCGTAGCGCCAAGGCCTCTGCTCGAGCCGCCAGCGCAGCACCCCTGCGCCTTCTTGGCCAGCATTTGCGTCGTTAATCTAAACTTAAGTCATCATCACCAGCATCTTCAAATTATCATCTCATCTTTACTCAGCCTGATCATCAGCGACTAGTTCGCATATAAAAAATAGTGTGTGTGTGTTAAAGTGAAGACATGAAAAATTAAAACCAAATTTTAAAAGTTAACATGATGCGGTACATTGTTTAGAACAAAAATAGTAAAATAATATGAAAGATTAAAACCCAACAGTGTAGCGCCGCTCAACACAAATTAAAATAAAAACATGTTAAAAAGTTTAATATTGCAAAAATATTGAAAATTAAATTTAGTTAAAATTCAAACATGAATACGATGAACAAGTTAAAAGTTGAAAGATTATTAAAAAATTAAAAAGTTCATTTGTTTACAAAAACAGTTTAAAATTCAAATTAATTTTAAAGCGGTACTGCAATTGCAGAATTTCAAAATTGCACGAAAAGAAAATAAAAATTAAAAGTTAAAGTTAAAGGTTAAGTTAAAAGTTAAAAGATAAAATGATTTAAAATCAAAAGAAATGAGCGCAGCTGTTTTGTTGATAAAAAAATAAAAAAATTAAAATTAAAACATATATTGTGCCACCTTCAATTGAAAATAAAAGCGCTAAAATGTTGTAAAACAACAAATTAAAAAGTGAAGCGCTACAAGAATTAAACAAAACAAACGTACAAATATAAATGAAATAGTTGAAATGAAATAAGATATTGTAGAGCCTTGAGAATTTAGAATTTAAAAACAATTGTTGAATGTGTTGTACACAAGTTACAAAATTTAAAATATGAAACAAAACAGCTAAAAGCTTCGAAGGCTAAATGCCTAAACGGGAATTATTTTATTAAATTAAATTAAACGAATAAGTTATGAAAATCAGTGCCAAGTTAAGAAATAACAAAATTAAAACAACAAAAATTAAAATTATATTGAATAGTTAGTACCAGTTTCGCGTAGGTGCAATATGAAGTGTTTTGGTGAAAGTTGTATTTCTTTTAATTTAGCACTGTTCCAGCACAACTTCGCCGGAGATCGATCGCCGCCGCAGCAGTTCTGTTGGTGAGTTTTTTATTATTGCGAAATCACACTTCATACTTTCACCTCAATTTACTTTGTACGAACACGAAATATAAATTTATAGAAGAGCATGCAAAAAATTCAAGTTATTAAATATTGTAAAGAAAATGTTTGAAGATAAATTACAAAAGTTTAAAATTTGGCACATGAAATAAGACAAAGCACTGAAATTTAAATACATTTATATATTTAGGAAAAAAAAAACTATAATATTATTGCAACTATCTTCTTATATTATTATTACTGATCATTTAGTACTATTTATGTTCTTCATGCCTTATTGTTTAATATCTCTCATGAATTAAATATTATAAACCATGAAATAATTTACTTTTTATTTAGCCGAAACAAGCCAGCGACACCACTGTCGTAGGGTTAGAAGGGATCACCAGAGCCATGCTCTGATGCCGTGATCTTAGGTTGGGAGGGACTTCATCACTTAACAGCTGTGATGACCTACCATAATTCTCGCTCTCTCTTTCTCTCTCTCTCTCTCGCTTATTCTCTCTCACTTTCTCTCTCTTTCTCTCTTTGTTTTTTTTTTCGAGACATTTTTGGATTTTTCTTTCTCTTTCCGGCTAGTTTTCTAGCAATCCCTTCTTTGTCGCAGCACGCTCAATTTCGGATCTTAAATTAATAATAATGAGCAGCGAAGAAAGGGCTATTGGTAGAAGCAAGACCACCACCCCCAAAGCCGACGAGCTAGAGCCGGACTCTAAAGCGTGCCCCGCAAATACCAATAATCCTGTCGCCTTGTGCTTCTTCTCGTTGCACGTTACAAAGCTTGAGGCTGCAGAGCGGCAGACGAATCAGGTGACGAGGCTCGTTGCGATGTCTCGAAATGTAGCAAAGAATGATGCCGCCCACCACAGTTACGGCAAGCGCCAGATGTGCAGGATCGGGTTTGGTGTCCTTTCTTCAAACAGTTAAAGCAGAGAGCGAGCTTCTTCACTTCTCTCTGCCTCAAGAAGGGAGACAAATTTGCGAAGATGGGGCAGGAATATATGCCGTGACCAGGCGCGTCACAAAACACACAAACATTTGCTCTGCTGGGGCTAGATTGGGCCACAAACGCCTTCCAGCTGCCGTTATGGCCAAAGCTCCTTCCCACCTGTGAGCCTGCTGTGTGACTACCCATAGCGTATTGCAGAGTCTCGAGCTTCCGACATCTTTCGTCCAGAAACGTGAAGAACTCATTGGCTGTCGGCACTTTATCGGCGGCAGGGTTGTCCAATGCCCTGCTATTCTCCCATGCAGCCTGGGTTTCCACATCCAGCTTTTGCAGCAGCACGTAAATAAGAATGCTGTTCGCGATTTCCTCTGGATGGCCCAGAGTCTTTAATGCCCCCATGTGAACATTTACCTTATCGCTAAAGTTTAGTGGCCACGGATGCTCCTGCCTCCACCTTCTTGGTACCCAACAGATCCTTGATGTGCGACTGGAACACAAGTCGGTTGTTGTTGAACCGATTATCCAATATATCCAGCGCCACACGATAATTGGGCCTCGATATCTCCAACGACCGAACTGCATCCAGCGCTGGACCAGTTAAACACGATAGCAGATGCTGAAACTTTTCAACATCATCTAAGTCGTTGTCCTTGTCAATGACAGACTCGAACATTGACCAAAAACTCGCGTATTTCGTATAACCTCCACCGAACGTGGGAAGTTTGAGCTCGGGTAGACGACGTCTATTAGCGCGGGCACCGAGGCCATTAGCCGAAGGATCGATGGTCTCATCACGCCGCAATGTGGACGACCGAATCAATTGGCGTTCACGACAGTCAAATTGCGCTCGAACACGCGATTTCACTTCAAGAAAACGCTCATCGAAATTGCCCCGCGTTTCACTACCGATCTCATTATAATCGATCTCTTCTAGCGCATTCTGAGCTAAGTCAAATGAAGCTTGAGCACGTTCTAATAGCTCCAACCGTACTGCTAATTCAGATGAATTAAATGCAGCTAGCTTAACTTCAGAAAGCGACGCATCGAGTATCACAAGGCTATCATAAAGCGATAAAACCTTCCGCTTGAAAAACCGCGCGCGATTTTCGACAGTAGTCGCTTGCTCGTTTATCGAGTTTTCATTGTTAGCAGTTAACCCTTTTTTAACACTTTTGCTAACTGGCAATTGCTCACTTTGTATGGCAAACTTACTGTGCAGCGCAGCAAGAAACAAGTAAGAAAGCTACAGTCGAGTGTACTCGACTG
Organism: Drosophila nasuta; assembly: GCF_023558535.2. Classification (NCBI taxonomy): domain Eukaryota; kingdom Metazoa; phylum Arthropoda; class Insecta; order Diptera; family Drosophilidae; genus Drosophila; species Drosophila nasuta. Next base: position 23,980 of record NW_026869601.1, on the reverse strand, counting down.
TGAGATACCCGCTACCCATTTTGAATAAAAGAAATATATTTTGCGATATTTCCACAAATTATACCGAATATACTGCAAAATACTAAAAATATACCAAATGGTATATTTGGTATATCGACATAGTACCGTATTCAAAATATACCATTGACGGCACAATATACCAGATTGTCAGTTAAAGCAACTAAGACCCCTAGTAAGTAGGCGTTTTTGCCCATACAAAAGTATTTCTTTATTCTTTAATCACTTCAACAATTTTTATCTGATCGCAACCAAATTTTCAGAAATCATAACTATTGTAGTAGTTATTATATATACCAAAATTCGGAACTTTAGCTTTAAAATTACGCTTGTTATTCGATTTTTTGATTTGCGGGGGCGGAAGTGGGCGTGGCAAAAATTTGAAACAAACTTGATCTGCGTGCAAACATAACAAATGCTGTCGAAAAAAATTATAGCTCTATCTCTTATAGTCTCTGAGATCCAGTGTTTCATACGGACATACGGACAGACGGACAGACACACAGACGGACAGACGGACATGGCTATATCGTCTCGGCTGTTGACGCTGATCAAGAATATATATACTTTATAGGGTCGGAGATGCCTCCTTCTACCTGTTACATACATTTCCTGCCGGCACAAAGTTATAATACCCTTCTACCCTATGGGTAGCGGGTATAAAATGCGTCAAACCGCGATTACAAACGCGCGCGGTTTGCTTAAGCACAGCAGCAGTTCAAAGCAAGACAAAACGCGTCAAACTCGCGTTGCTTATTAAAGTGAAGCAAACGCTAGTCACAAACGCGCGCGAGTGCTTACGCACAGCAGCAGCAGTTGAGCATAGATCACAAGTAAGCAACAAGAAGGGCAATGCACGCAGCTGCGACAAGCGGAGCATAGACAAGCGACCGAGAGCGGAGAAGGTTAAAACGAAGCAGCGGCGAACATGCGTGCGATCACAAACGCGCGCGAGTTGCTTACGCACAGCAGCAGTTCAAAGTTAATCAGTTGATTAGCTGATTTACATAGATCACACAAACCGAGAGCATAAGAGAGAGCAACAAGAAGGGCAATGCACGCAGCTGCGACAGCGGAGTAGCGGAGCATAGACAAGCGACCGAGAGCGGAGAAGGTGTGGAAGCAACGAAGCAGCGGCGAACATGCGCAAACAACGGAGAATGCAAGAACAGAAATGCACCGCTTGTTAAATATATATGCATATGTACAATATATAGCGAACGTAACGGTGAAATTCCAATGCACAAAAGAGAATCACCGATTACAAATGCCCAGTAGGAAATGCGCTGGCAAAGCCCCAGTAGAAAATTCGCACTCTCGAGCACTTTGCACTTTAAATGTTTCACTAATGGTTATTGCTATTTTTATTTATGTTTAGTTATTTTCAACAATTATTTATGCAAATCAATTGCATTCACAACACTTAACGAGAGTATATTGTATCTCGCCGGGGCCTCCAAATGTTGCACTACTAAGCTTTTTAGTAGCTTTATTTGCGCGTCTATTGTTAATAAATAAAACACTGTAATAGGCCGCTTGTCGTAGTTGAAATTGACTAAGCCTAAAAGTATGCAACATTTTTTTCTTCTTTTTCTGCACACATACATAATTCTATCTATTATATTATTTATTTATATGTGTATTGTCATATTTAATTTATATTATTTAATTTGTTTAGTTGTAGAAAATTAATTTTGTAGTCTGAGAAAATGGTACTAAATGTATTGTCACGTTTTGTATTGAGTGGTGGAGCTTTAGTATCCATGAGTCTGAAAGCTTTGGCGTCTTCATAGGTGTGAGAGATTTGATGAAAACGCCGTTGTATTTTAACTTAACTTTATTGATTATATTAAACGTATGACTGGTGAAATTGAATGCACAAATTCAAGTGGCTTCGCCATGAAGTTGGCTGCGATCGATTAACGGGTTGCCCAACTAAACGTTTGGTGTTGCCAGCATATGGGCAATAGGTGGATGACAGAGTTGCCACAAAGCTCCAATAATAGCGCCATCTATTGGTGGACTACGATACATGCAAGCATGAATTGCTAGATCAGCTGATCGTGTTAATTCCACACCAAAATAGACAACGATTACCTTTTTGAGTATGATTATTTGTCAAAATTCCGAAAAAGGTTTTTGTTGTTGGTTTTGTTGGCAAGAAAATGGTTGGCAGGTTATGTGCCGAACATGAGGAAAAAATGTGTAAAAGTGCATGTGACTAAAACCAAAAAATAGATCTCAGTGAAGTGGTTGGCGAAGTCCGTTGCATATATCGTATTTGTAAGTATACAATGGTACTGCAATGTATAATTGATATACTAATACGTTAATTGTGTTTTTTCACAAAAGTGCACCTATGCCGTCCACTTAACCTACGCAATAGATGGTTGTCCACTTCCACGTCCTCCCATACCAAGTGTCGTTTTCCAGATTAGGGTAAATATTTGTTGAACGTATGTTTAGTTTTTCGTTGTTCTAAGTTTAGTTTTGTCTATTTATTTTTATATTCGGCACTTAGTCTTATTTTATATAAAACCCAGTTACAATTTATATAAAACCCAGTATTTACACTAAATCTAACTTAACAGTTTAATGTTAAAATATCAGCTGTTAAAGTCCGCTGTTGCAAGCAGACACCACGTGCAGTGTTAAATGTTAAATTTGCGGTGCAATTTCAAATTGGCATATCCCCACAAAAATCATTAAATAATAAAATTCAAAAATAATATTACTTCTTCAGGTTATTACTATGTGTTGATACTAATATGTTGCGTGTTTTGTTCGTATTTTTCTAACAATTTGTATATTTAGCAAGTATTGTCCCCTTGTCACTTTTCGAAAGAAAGTTGAACTTTTCAAAAGGTTTTAACTAAAATGTTCAAATTTGTTTAGTGAGTGTCCATATAGATGTTGTAGATTTGTCAATTATAAATTCATAATATATAAGCTCATTATGCGTTTTTGCGTAATTTGAATTATTGGGGAGCAACATTTTGATCAGAATTGCAGAACTGCTAGAAGTGTGGCGTAAGCAAGGTGCTTTTGCGAGAAACAAGATGACATATACACTTTCATTACTTGTTGAACTTGCTGTCCTATTAAGATTACTTGCGTTAAACCCTGAAAAACCGTCACTTTTCGCAAAATGATAAACAAGCCCTTGGTGAAGCCTTTGCGATTTTTTCTTGAATAACTTCCATATTTATTATCCGATCTGGACCAAATTTGCAGAACGCATTTGAAAAGGACATTCATCCCTTGAAAATATTGCTTTAGATATTCGCTTTTTCGATTTCTGTGGTCGTTGACACGCCCACTTTTCGAAAATACCTTCCTATAGTAATAACCTTCATTATTCAAGAAACCTGCATTCAAACATCTTCTTAATTTGAAAAATTTTAATTTTGGCCACAAAAACGGGTCAAATTCAACATAGTGCGTTGGCAGCCTCGCCTCAATCGCTAGCTACGAATTGTGCTGCTCCTTATTGTGTCATCGCGGTCGAAGGCGAATAGCTGATTGTCAGCCTATGTTTTTGATTGTTTTTGTTGAATTATTGTTAGCTTAGATTGTTTAGTAAAATGTGCATTTTAAGTGAATGTTTATCAATGTTGTAAGTGTAATATGATGTGGCGAGAAAGTTGAACCAACAACTTTTCTTGGGCCTTCATAATACAAGTACCACTGTACTATTGTATAAAATAGAATTGGCAATCATTTAAGAATGCATACAAGGCACCATATATAGGCGAAATATCTTTTTAAAATTGTATTTAGTTGTAAAATTTCTTGTTTCTGTATTGCCTGCAAAGTAGGTGCACTCATACTTACATACATTTGTATGTTTGTGTGGAATTGCATTAGCAGATCATAGCAGCCAGCTTTTACGCATGCGCAAAAGCTTTATTGTTACTATTTATCCACAGCATCACCACAGACAGTCACTACCACAAGGAAAGATCTTTCTGCGTGGGAGTCGCCGAATGTATGTAAGTCTGTTTCACTCTTACTAATTGATAATATATACATATGAGTTAGAGCTTTTGGTGCATCTCACCATAGCGCTGCTACAGCTGCTACTGCAGTCCCAGCGGTCAATGACCTCGTAAGGCTGGCCATATACATGCCTGCATTGAGTGACAGTCATCAGCTGATCCTCATCCAATTGCTTGCGCAGAGCTTTTCTGTTTAAAAAGATAGATCATGTTTGCCTATATTCATTGTGCTTTTCATCATTCTCAATGAAGTCATTTTAATTTCAAAATTCTTAAAGTATTAGTAATTTTCAAACCCCAAAAATAATTAGTTATATTATATTTATGCTAGATCATATTTTATATTTATAGGTTAATTATTTTTAGTATTTATTTATTTATTCTTTCCTTTTTGCCTTATTTAAATAATTTCTGCCTCATACACACTTACTATGTTTGTCCGTTAATTTATTTATTTATTTATTTTCTCTTGTCATATTTTTTGTCATTTCATAATGTTGTTAATATTCAAATTATTTTTGTCATATGTTAATAAATTAAGTATGTCCGCTTAATTGTTTACTTTTATTTGGAAACATGCCTAACCAAGCAGGAGTAGATTAGCCGAACCACTGTCTCTTAGGGATCCTGCCAAATTTTTAATTTTTGGCATTTGAATGCAGGATCACGGTAGGGTGGGCGTCTGCACACAATAACAGCTGTATTGCGTTAGAGAGTGGCTCCGTCTTCTTTGTTAACCTACCTTCCTCTCCTTCCCTTTCTCGTCTCTTTCACTATTGTTTAATGTAACCTTCCCTTTACACTCCATCTTCTCTGTTTTCCCATATGTACGCGAAATTTTAAATGTATTATTATTATAAGTGGTGCGTCCTATTAGTTGGCCCTTTCCTTGAACCCCCATGCTATCTGAGCAAAGCCCGGAGAAGCCAGCGCCTAGGCGACGGCGTCGTCATCGACTCGAAAACCAACGCATGCTGAGCCACAGAGTCTAAGTCTTAGCCAGGGAGCGGATGATAAATCGGATGAGGCGAGCGATGAGGATGATGATGTCGATGTCGATGTCGATGATGATGGCTGCAATGGCTGCACAAATCCGGCCATCAATAGTGCCGACAACAGTCAAGCGCTGGACGACAGCATTGAGAGTCCATCGCCACCGCATCATCTCGCAGCTGCTGCAGCAGCGGGAACAGCGGGAGCGTCATCATCGAGCAATGGCCGAGGACAGCTGAAGGTGGAGTCATCGGATGTCTATCAAATTGTCGATGAGCTGCGTCGGAATACGAATCTCAGTTTCGATTTGTCGTGCAAGGCATTGCGTGTTGTGTTGACCAGCCTGGAGGAGTTGTACAATGGCGCCATCAATCCGTATCTGGAGCCAGTTGCTGTCCATGTTACCGGCAAAGTGCCGACGCCCAAGGAGCTGCTGGGCATCACACACGATGCGAAGCGTTTGCAGTATTTGTTTAACCAGTTGGCCGATTGCAAGAACGATACGGAGCAGCGCAATTGGATGCTCTACGAAGATGATGAGGATATTATACAGTTTCTTGAGGAACTTGTCGAAATACTGGTGAGTGAAGCTACATTCTAACTTATGCACTTAACGGCCATATCTGAAATGCACTTAGTGACACTTAAGGGGCATATAAGAGAGTTAGAATTGCACTTCAGTTATTTCGCACTTAGCGGCCACACCTTAAATGATTTTACTCACTTAACTGTCATTCAAGAGCGTTAGAACTGCACATCCTAAATTTCACACTTAGCAACCACATCTGAAATGCACTTAGTGGCAATGTTTACTCACTTAAGGGTCAGACAATAGATTTAGAATTACACATCAGTTATTTCGCACTTTGCGGTCACACCTTAAATGATTTTAGTGGCAAAGTTTACTCACTTAAGAGTCACACAAAAGCGTAAGAACTACACATTCCAAATTTCGCACTTAACGGCCACATCTGAAATGCACTTAGTGGGAAAGTTTACTCACTTAAGGGTCACACAAGAGAGTTAGAATTGCACATCAGTTATTTCGCACTTAGCGGCCACATCTTAAATGCACTTAGTGGCAAAGTTTACTCACTTAAGGGTCACACAAGAGCGTTAGAATTGCACATAAGTTATTTCCCACTTAGCGGCCACACCCTAAATGATTTTAGTGGCAAAGTTTACTCACTTAAGAGTCACACAAGAGCGCTAGAATTGCACATCAGTTATTTTTCATTTAGCGGTCATCCCTAAAAATAACTTAGTGACAAGGTTAACTCACTTAACTGTCATTCAAGAGCGTTAGAATTGCACATACAAAATTTCGCACTTAGCGGCCACATCTAAAATGCACTCAGTGGCAAAGCTTACTCATTTAAGAGTCACACAAAAGCGTAAGAATTGCACATTCCAAATTTCGCACTTAACGGCCACATCTGAAATGCACTTAGTAGCAAAGTTTACTTACTTAAGGGTCAGACAATAGAGTTAGAATTGCACATCAGTTATTTCGCACTTAGCGACCGCCCCTAAAATGAACTTAGTGACAAAATTTACTCACTTAACTGTCATTCAAGAGCGTTAGAACTGCATATCCTAAATTTCGCACTTAGCAACCACATCTGAAATGCACTTTGTGACAAAGTTTACTTACACAGAATTACACATTAGTTATTTCCCACTTAGCGACCGCTCCTAAAATGAACTTAGTGGCAAAGTCTACTCACTTAACTGTCAAAATTTAGAAAAAATTGCACATCACAACCGTTGCGCTTAACGGCCACTTCTAAAAACACTTCGTCTCGAAATTGACCCACTTAAGGGTCGCACAAGAACGTAACGCATTTAGTGGCATTGTTTACTCACTTTACTGAAACACAAGATGGAAAGAATTTCATAGAAATACACAGAAATACATATGATGTTGCTACACCTATTTTAATGAACACTATTTTGGCCGTTAAACGAATTAAGCTTATTTACCTTTTATTAACTTTGTTTATTCTCTTCTCTGTCTGCTTGTGCTGGACAGAACAATGCGGATGAGAACATCAGTTGCTATGAGATGTCGCGCGATCAGTATCAGATGTTCATCAATCTGGTGCAGTACTATCAGATGGAGAGACGCTGGTCCATCAAACGCCTCCTGCTTCAGACCTTCACAGCTGCCTGTCATCTTGATCACATTATCGTCGACATTCTGCTAACTTCACTGCTGCCACTCGAGATTGTAAGTTGCACATTTTATTCATGTATGTATATTTGCTTTGCAAAGTGATCTAATTTGTGGACAAAATTGAATTTCTTAAGGTCAAAGACATGAAGGCACACTTTGCCGATCTGGATCTGTTTAAGCAGCTGGTCAAGATGCTAACCATAATATTCTCGTTGGGCCAGCTGATGCCTGTGAATCATCAAGGTGAGCAAATTGCATTTTAAAGCAGCTTTTAATGGGAATTACTAGGTTATTTAGGGAAATTCTTTGTGACATTTCATTTAATTTGGAAAACAATCAACTAATTCGTTTGTCTTGACAAACTTCTTATGCATTGACTAACTAAACTATCATAATTTGCTTTAATCGACTTATAAATATCGTGCTTTAAAGATATTAAAACACTTATTGCAAGTTTGGCAAGCATTAAAGCATAAAGTGTTGTAGCTCTTTGCTTTTGTTTGTTAGTAAATTCTGAACTTCCCTTCTCTGCGATTCTCAAATTGTTAACGTCATACGTAGCTGTGATTTTGACTGTTTAACTTGAAAGTTACAAATTTGTATGTGGCTAATTCACAGACAAAATTTGTCACGTGATATTTACAGTAAAAACATAAACTGAAAAAATTTTAAGAATAAGTAAAGGTTATTCTTATACCTCTGGATTAACACTATATTTAGAGCTAAGATTGATTTTAGGAACTTTTTTATTTTACTATAAAATACATAAATTCATTATTTTTTGCGTTCATTTCGATAATATTTGCAATTATCTTTAAACTGAAAAATAATGCCAAAATTATTCTTGGCTCTAATAAAAGTGCTAATCAAGAGCTATAGGATTTATTTTTGCTTAAAATAAAAACATGTTGTTCCACGTTAAATATTGTCACATGCGATATTTTCGTTAGAGAATTTCTCATATATATAATCATAAAGTGTTGGATATAGATTAGAACATTTTCAATTATTTTATTCACTTAGATATCTAATAATTTGTTCTTAACTTTTGCAGATTATTTGGGCGTGCACTTTGCCAGCTTTTTGCTTGAAATAGTCGAGGGCAACAACCGGGAGGTGCTGGTGGATATGGTGATCGCTCTGATACTGGCATTCAATCAGCAGTTTAGCGAGCATGCGGTGAATGTGATCATCGAAGCCATGCAGAATCGGCCCACAGCCAAAGTGTTCACCGAGAAGCTCTTGTTGCTGCTCAATCGAGAAGGTAAAGCCAAACAATGTGTACTTTATTTTGTGATTAATACTATATACTATAATACTATAATACTTAGATGATCCAACGCGACTGCTGAAGCATCACAATGAGCACATGAACACGGTGCTGCGCATGTTTATTGACATCTTCAGTAATCCGGATACGGCTGGCATGTTTTATACAAACCATATCAATGACCTCATCGATATTGTGGTGCGTCAACTTTCCGATCTGGATGCGGGCAATGTGTTAAGTAATAATATATGTATTATATAATTACCTTACTAATAATCTGGGTGTTAGTTACGTCCGTGCTATTTGGAGCTGTGTCGTCGCATTTTGCGCAACACAAACTATCAGGACCATCAGCATCGCAAGCACGATCTCATGAAGATCTTTATGCGCATATTTTGCGAGGAGACCGAATGCAGTGCATCCGATCAGCAGTTGGTGCGCGAAATCGCCAACGAATTTCCCCAATTGTTAAAAGACAGAGCCAGAATCTAGAATTGCAAACAGAAAAAACACAACTCCTAAAACCAACTAAAACCAAAATAAATACCAATCTAAAGCGTTGCTAGTGAGACTACCAAAGCGAGCCAACCAAAAATATTTTCAATTTTAAATTGTATAGTTTACAAAACTGAGAAATCAACAGCAGCTAAATAACTTTTCGGATAGCCTTAAAAAAATGAATCAACTGATCGCTATCTCTATCTAATCAAATCAATAACAAGAAATGAAAATGCAAAACAAACAAACTTTTCGACAAATACAATTTTATATAATACGTGTTTATTAATTTGTAAGACGTTTTTAATTGGTATTAAAGTTTATAAACATATTAAGTTTATTGTTAAACGATAAAACAAAAATCCCCAACAAAAAAAAAAAATTGTTAAATTGAATTGAAACAGAAAAACACAAAACAAAAAAATGTACAAAAGAATTTTTAACAACAAGTTTATCAAGAAAACAAACAATAACAAGCAACAACAATATAGCAAAAATGCTCACGAAAAAAAACGAATTAACTTAACTAAATGCAGAAAAGAAATTAATAAGCCGCACATTTCAAAGATCAAATATACAAAAAAAATGATATTCTCAAATTGCAGACAACAAGAACAAAAGTGAAAGCAAAATGATATATTCTTTTTAACAACAAGTTTATCAAGAAAACAAACAATAACAAGCAACAACAATATAGCAAAAATGCTCACGAAAAAAACGAATTAACCGAGGGGACGAACTGCAGATGGTCGACGATCAGATGGTCATATCGGGCGAAGAGCAAATCGATAAAGTAATTGAGCCCTTCAAGTGCGACGAATGCATCAAGGCATTCGCAACCAAGAAAGGCCTCAGTAACCATATGCGTGTCCATAATAGCTCAGCACAGTCCCAATCGCAATTGCTCGAAGTGTGCGGCGAGATGGTGAAACATCGGCGCAACCTGGCGGCACACATGCGCACCCATGCTCATCACAGGCCCAATCACAATTGTCGCCGTCGCAGCAACAGAAATATGTAAAATTATAAGGAAACTTTTCAATTAAAAATTATTAATAAATTGAAATATTATTAGAATAATTAACAAGATTTATAATAGTAGCAAATGTCAGAAGAAACAATAAAAATTTCCTCCAACCCTCTGCCAGCTGACGGATGAGTCCTTATCAACAACATACTAGAACCACTTGAGAATTGCAACAGACGAATAAGTAAAATTTACTATTTACGTTTTTAATTTGTGTAAACAAACCTGGAATTATGCCATACAATTTTGTAATTGGAGAACGAAATATTGCATTCTTTGAAGCTGATCATGCCAATAACATAAACAAGTTAGAAAGCTACAGTCGAGTGTGCTCGACTGTGAGATACCCGCTACCCATTTTGAATAAAAGCAAAATATTGCGGTATTATTTTCAAAATATACCGAAAATACTAAAAATATACCCAATGGAACGGACAGACAACCAAACGGATAGACGGACATGGCTAGATCGTCTCGGCTGTTGACGCTGATCAAAAATATATATACTTCATAGGGTCGGAGATGCCTCCCTCTACCTGTTACATAAATTTCCAGTCGGCACAAAATTATAATACCCTTCTATCCTATGGGTAGCGGGTATAAAACAAACACGCAAAAATTTGGCATCGCCAATGCGGCGCACAACTAACCGAGTACTCGGTGGCGAAACTCATTCTTGCATTGCTTCGCCGTTCGGATACGGTAAATTTTCTACTCATGCCTTCACCACATTTGCCAAATCCGTTTTACACAATGTCTCACTCAGTCAGTCAGAACTTTGAGTGAGAGTACCAAATGCTGTTTTGACTGTATTCATGCAGACCTCTGCATGCATACATACGATCATAAGACGCAATATAATTATATATTCCCGCCGCTGCCGCTGCGATTTATTCGCTGTGGTGTAAGAGATGATAAAATCTCTTAAGCTACAACGCCGCTGCGATTAATTCATGTCTCTTGCCATTCACACGTTCACTAATGTAAACAAGGGCAAAAGTGGAGCCGCATATTGAATGCGTAAAAACAGAGCTCAATTAGCTGCTCAGCACAGATTAAGAAAAAGTGAGACCATGTAAGGCCAAACATCAACCGATATTCGATATATAATATATACTGATTTAATATATTAGTGATGAGATGTTGCGATAACATATGTATATACTGTTTTTGCATCCAGTTTGATGCTACATTTCCACAATTATATTTGTATGCTCCTTTTGTTGTCACCAAATTTTATTCACATTTAATTAAAATTTTTTTATATTTTATTTAATATATTCCCACAGAACACCAGGTGGCTGATGTCCTCACGAAGCCGTTGCCCGCTGCAAGATTTTTGACCCTAAGGAGCGCAATGGGTCTCACAAATTAAAACTATTTATAATAATATATTTTTTTTTGTTTGATAATTAGTGATTCAAAACATATGATATGTTAAATTAAGGGCAGCAGACAGACAAAAAAATCAAGGTTTTAATTAGATTTGAAATCATACAAATTACTGCTGACCAATTTAATTTTTTTAAATTTTCACTTGTAATATTGATATTAAAACGGCAATATGCAAGTAAATAGTTTTTGCTTTTGTTTTTAGTATGTTTCACATTTTAGTATGTATAATTAAATAAAATCAAAGGGCTGTAATTAGTTGTACAATGTAAAAACGCAATAAAAACATGTGAAATTCAAAGAAACATTTCAATTAGACGTTTAAGTCTTCGGGGTAAAAGTTGAAATAAATTTCAATAGTTTACATAAACACTTGGAATATATATATATATTTTTTTTTTCGTTTAATTTTTATTTACAATCTGTCTTAAGACAATAAGTAAATTTTATGACTAATATTTACATAACAGGAATAGCAGATTTCCAGTGAAACCTGCTATTAAATATAACTTCTTGTTTACTTAAATTAACCTTTGCATACATAAGATCAAGAATGTGAAATCTTTTAAGACTTCTAACAGTTGAGCTATTGTCTTAAAGACCTAGGGCTAAATTATTTACAAGATTGTGAAGTCTATCTGTATATTTCTTACTATATTTCTTTATCTCTTCTTTTATAGTTGGAATATTTAGATCTCTGTGAATATTTGCATTGGTTACATAAAATGGAGCGTTAACAATTTGTCGCAATGTTTTTGATTGGTAGCGCTGAAGTATTTCAATATTTGAATTACTAGTTGTTCCCCAGAGCTGAATAGCGTATGTCCAAACAGGCTTCAAAATGGCTTTGTAGAGGAAAATTTTGTTTTCCAAAGTAACCGCGGATTTTCTACTTAGTAACCAGGACATTTTCAGTGTTTTTATTTTGAGTTATTGACATTTCGCTTTTAAGTGCGGTTTCCATGTTAGTCTGCAGTCGAGGTGCATGCCAAGATACTTCACACAGGTATCTTCTGGAATTGCTGAGCCGTAAAGTGTTACATTAGGGCATCTTCCTGGTCTTAGTGCAAAAGTTATTTGGACAGACTTCAGGGAATTAATTTTAATTTTCCAGCGAAGAAACCAGACTTCAATCAGACTGAGCTCACTTTGCAACAGTTGAGATGCTTCGTCTCGAGAAGAGCTTGTTGCCAGAATGACTGTATCGTCAGCATATGTTGCAATGGTGCAGTTGTTTGTTGCTGGCATATCTGCCGTGTATAAAGTGTAGAGGACTGGTCCTAGTACACTCCCTTGACGAACGCCTGCGTTTATGAGAAATAGTGTTGATGTATCATTTCTCTGCTGAACGTAGAAGCATCTCTTCGACAAGTAGGATCTCAGTAATAGATAGTATGGGGCAGGTAGCCAATTCTTTATCTTGAAGAGCAGTCCATTGTGCCAAACATGATCAAACGCTTGTTGAACATGAAGAAACGTAGCAGTACAGTATTTTTGTTCTCAAGTGCATATACAATTTCATTAATGACCTATGACATTGTTCAGTGGTGCCGTGGCCTCTTCTAAATCCGAATTGATATTCAGGAATGATGGCAAGTTCGTCCAAAATTGGCAACATCCTCTTAAGTCGTATTTTTATACCCGCTACCCATAGGGTAGAAGGGTATTATAACTTTGTGCCGGCAGGAAATGTATGTAACAGGTAGAAGGGGCATCTCCGACCCTATAAAGTATATATATTCTTGATCAGCCGAGACGATATAGCCATGTCCGTCTGTCCGTCTGTGTGTCTGTGTGTCTGTCCGTCTGTCCGTATGAAACACTGGATCTCAGAGACTATAAGAGATAGAGCTATAAATTTTTTCGACAGCATTTGTTATGTTTGCACGCAGATCAAGTTTGTTTCAAATTTTTGCCACGCCCACTTCCGCCCCCGCAAATCAAAAATCGAATAACAAGCGTAAATTTAAAGCTAGAGTTGTATATACAATAATTACTATAGTAGTTATGATTCCTGAAAATTTGGTTGCGATCAGATAAAAATTGTGGAAGTTATTAAATAAATACTTTTGTATGGGCAAAAACGCCTACTTACTAGGGGTCTGAGTTGCTTTGGGTGACAATCTGGTACATTGTGTCGTCTATGGTATATTTTGAATGGTGTGCTGTATCGATATACCAAACATACCATTTGGTATATTTTTAGTATTTTTAGTATATTCGGTATATTTATAAAATAATACCGCAATATTTTGCCCTTATTAAAAATGGGTAGCGGGTATCTCACAGTCGAGCACACTCGACTGTAACTTTCTTACTTGTTTCAAATACTTTCGAGAATATTGTCAACAGACTAATGGGACGGTAGGATGATAGTTCAACTTCTGGCTTGTTTCGCTTGAGGATCATAATGATTTCTGCACATTTCCATTGACTTGGGAAATAGTCTAGCCTGAGAATAGCGTTAAGTACTAGCGTTAGAAATCGTATGCATTTTAATGGTAGAGTTTTAAGAGTGATGCCGTCTACCTTATCCGGGCCTGGAGATTTTTATTGTTTAAGCATTTAATTTCTGACACGACTTCGTCAAAGTGAATTCTTTTAATAGCTCAACTATTGCTCCAGCTTGTCGTTTGAGCCGCAAGATGGAGCCGCAGCACATTTGCCACAGCACATTTGCATGCATTGTTTGCAATTGTTGGAGCAAGCGTTCGATTTCAAGCGCATGGTCATCGATTCCGACGAACTTTTGCGTTTTGGCCTCGAGGAGATGGACAACAACAATGCCAATAACAGCAACAGTGCTGCCGCTGCCGCTGCCTCCGCCAATCAAGAGAATGTTGTGAACGAGCTGCTGGGCGGCCACGGCGCCAATGAGGCTGAAGCAGTGGCCTCAGCCAAAGGCAGCAACTCGGGTCCACATCATGTGACCGCTCTTGTGGAGGCATACAGCCAACAGCCGGTGCCGGGACAGAAATACTTGGTCGAGGAGGTCACCGAGATGGAGGTGGATGAGTTGGACTCAGAAACTGATGATGCCAGCGAATCTTTGGGAGACTTTCAACCTACTGACATTGAGTATGTGACCATTAAAAGTGTATACGATTCCCAGGTGGAGGAGGAAGAGATTGATGCCGAGGCCGAGGCCGAACCCGAGGAGGACGAAGAGGAACTACTGGAGGCCGAGGAGGACGATGACATTGAGGTAATGGAAATGCAGCTGCAAATGCTCGACGATCAGATGGTCATCATATCGGGCGAAGAGCAAATCGATGAAGTAATTGGCGAAGTTGATGCCGATGACATCCTGGACATTGAGCGCGAGGAGCGGCGTTCCCTTAGTGGTAACGCCAAGTGGAAATGACAATCAAATGGTGACGTTAGTTGAGTGGCAACACTAGAACATACTAGAGTGAAACATGGGACGGTCCTGGAACTTGGCTTTGGCAAACTGTTCACGGATCACATGCTCAAGATCTACTATCACAAGAGCTTGGGCGGATGGCAGAAACCAGAGATTACGCCCCTCGAGAACCTGGTCATGCTTCCGAATGCCAAAGTGCTTCACTATGCCGTCGAGGTGAGTGCGTCAGTGCGTCAGTAGAAGCCACACGTGCCTATCATCAATGATCAATTGGATCATGCTCGTCATCATCATTCGCATCATTATTCGCTTCATCATCATCTGATCTGATCTGATTAGTGCTGTTCCTTATCGAGACTGAAACTGTTGTTGCCTGTCGTTGCAGCTGTTTGAGGGCATGAAAGCTTATCGCGGTGTCGATGGCAAAATCCGCATCTTCCGAGCGGACATGAACATGAATCGCATGAATCTGGCCGCCCAGCGTTCCGGTCTGCCCACCTTTGAGGGCAAGGAATTCGTACAATGTCTCTCTCGTCTGCTCTCCATCGACTCCGAGTGGGTGCCACACACAGAAGCCGCCAGCCTTTACATTCGTCCCACCTTGATTGGCATTGATGTGAGTGAAAATATCTCCATTCTTCCAAGACCTTTACTAATCTGTTCTGTTTTGTTTTTTTACAGCCCACGTACACGTACCATGTGTGGGTGTGGCCTCCTCAGACTCGGCGCTACTCTACTCCATACTCAGCCCAGTGGGCAGCTACTTTAAGACTGGCAGCAATGGCGCCGTCTCCCTGCTTGCCGATCC
Organism: Drosophila nasuta; assembly: GCF_023558535.2. Lineage (NCBI taxonomy): Eukaryota > Metazoa > Arthropoda > Insecta > Diptera > Drosophilidae > Drosophila > Drosophila nasuta. The sequence continues at coordinate 8,436 of NW_026869601.1, read as the reverse complement.
CTCCTACACTCGCGCCTGGCACGGCGGCGTTGGCAATCGCAAAATGGGCTCCAACTATGCACCCACCATCAATGTACAAAAGGAGGCCTCTGCTCGTGGCCTGCAACAGGTGCTCTGGCTTTATGGCGAGGATCACCAGCTCACCGAAGTGGGCACCATGAACATATTCATGTTCTACGTCAACGATCAAGGAGGTAACATCTTGCTTAACTCGCTACTTTTCAACATTTTTACTCACTTCTGCTTAATTTACAGAACAAGAACTGATTACACCACCGCTGAATGGTCTCATTCTGCCGGGCATCACACGCGACTCCATTCTGGCCATGACTCGCCAGTGGGGCAAATTCAAGGTACGCGAAGCCACCTTCACCATGCCCATGGTCTCCGAGCTGCTCAACCAAGGACGCGTTGTTCAAGCACTTGATTATCTCACGTGAAACTAATTTCCGTTCACATTTCTTGCAGTTACTGGAGCTGTTCGGCACTGGCACCGCCTATGTGGTAAGTCCCATCAATCGCATCAACTATTTGGGCCAGGATCTGTATATTCCCACCATGGAGCAGGAGAAGCCGGTGCATGAACTGATTCGCGAAACGTTGACCGACATTCAGTACGGCAAAGTGGATCATCCCTGGTCGGTGGTCATTGACTAAGCATCCAACTTGTGCCGCACTTGTGTATTAGTAGGTTATAGTTTTTAGAGAAGAGGAAAAGAATTTTTGGAAGTCAGAAGAGAGGAGAGTTTCTGGGTTGAAAAATGTGCTCGAATTTTTGTTTGTTGCATTTAAATGAATGTTTGCACAACATTCGAACTATACGTAAAACACACATATACTAAAAGCTATATATATTTATGTATAGATCTGCTTACCTAATTAGCTATAAGTTAAGGGCCGGGCTTTGCACCCATGCTATATAGTTACTATATACATTTACCTATCTATATACGATATACGATATATCATATATCAATCTAATTTCTATTTATTTATATTCGATGTTTTTTTTTTTTTTGATTATCACTTTTTTACTGTTTCGTTTCGTTTCGTTTTTGATTTATGAGAAATTTACTTAATTCAATTCAAATCAGATCAGAGACGTGGATTTCATAAAATTTATGAATAACTTGTTCACGCTTTTACTTCCAATTAGCAAAACGACAAATATCGAAACAACAACAAAATTCTTTAAAGAAAACCTAAAAATAATTTAATTGCTAACCAAAGTCTTAAGTTCAGGAACTGCCCAAGCAAGAGCAGATCTAAAAATCAAAAACAAAAAAAAAATTTAAAACAATCAAAAAAAATTACAAAAAACAACGCACACACAAAACAAAAATAATTTTGGAAACGTACCGGAGGAAAATGCATTTGACCCTATGAAGTATATATATTTTTGACAGCCGAGACGATCTAGCCATGTCCGTCTGTCCGTTTGGTTGTCTGTCCGTTCCATTGGGTATATTTTTAGTATTTTCGGTATATTTTGAAAATAATACCGCAATATTTTGCTTTTATTCAAAATGGGTAGCGGGTATCTCACAGTCGAGCACACTCGACTGTAGCTTTCTAACTTGTTTATGTTATTGGCATGATCAGCTTCAAAGAATGCAATATTTCGTTCTCCAATTACAAAATTGTATGGCATAATTCCAGGTTTGTTTACACAAATTAAAAACGTAAATAGTAAATTTTACTTATTCGTCTGTTGCAATTCTCAAGTGGTTCTAATATGTTGTTGATAAGGACTCATCCGTCAGCCGGCAGAGGGCTGGAGGAAATTTTTATTGTTTCTTCTGACATTTGCTACTAATATAAATCTTGTTAATTATTCTAAGAATATTTCAATTTATTAATAATTTTTTAATTGAAAAGTTTCCTTATAGTGGATTGCTCGAAGTACGAGCAACGGCACACCAACCAAGGCACGGATCCGGTGCCAACATTCTGAAATATTCAGTCTCATTCTGAAATATTCTTGCTAAGACTCGAATATTCAGTCTTATTTTGGAATATCAGTCTGAATCTGGAATAATATCAGTTTTTGAGACAAACATATTGTGTGTGGAGCACTTTGAAAGTTTGCAACTGGAGTCGTGACATAACCTCAACTACGACTATGGCAAATCGGGAGGAACACGTGCCTGGAAAAGAGATGACGAGTGATGGTCAGCAATTAGATGGAGCTGCTCCTCAAGATCCAATTGGACCTGCCAATGGTTTACATGAAGCCGTTAATGTGCAGGCAGCTGTCGCGGGTTTTGAGCGCAATGGAGCAGCAAATATAGGCCGCTCATCTTCGTCATATGGAATCAGCACATCGTCGAGTTCATCAACTCCTATCCAGCATAAACCGGCAAACACACAAATGTACTTTGATAGCTCAGGATATGGCACGGTGATCAACAAGCTCCATATGGATTCATCTCGTGGAGGATTGTCAATGCCATATCAAGCGAACACTGCAGCAGCGATGGGTGGTATAATCAATGGATTGCCACAGCCGGGATCAATGGGATTGCCCAGTAATCTTCAACAACCAAATGACATGCACGCTGCCAATTCATTGGCTAGGAGTGGGCCTTTGACGGCCGCTCAAATCAGTGCACGACATGTCATTAGCCGAGATCTACCTACTTTCACTGGAAAGCCTGACGAATGGCTGCTGTTCATTAGCAATTATGAGCAGTCGACGGAAAGATGTGGATTCAGTAACGAGGAAAATCTTATACGCTTACAGAAGTGTCTTAAGGGCCAGGCACTGGAAGCGGTACGCGGAAAATTGATGGTGCCAGATACAGTGCCGTATGCAATTGGAACATTGAGAATGCTGTATGGCCGACCAGAAATAGTACACGCCGCGTTACAAGGAAAATTGAGAGACGAGCCAGCGATAAAGGCAGATAATTTGACTCCGTCATTCGACTAGCCCTTGCTGTCCAAAATTACTGCGCAACTATGTCTGCATTGGGTCTTCATGACTTTTGCATGATCCTGTCTTGTTGAACGAATTGGTCGCAAAGATGCCGAGCAGTATGAAGTTGGACTGGGGTCGACACCGATTGGCGAATCAAAGCGTCAACATGGCCACATTCGACAATTGGCTTTTCAATGTGGCAATGTGTGCCAGTATGGTAACTCCGTATGATGTCGGACGAACAACCTCAGCCAAAGCTTCAAAAGAAAGGTTGTTTGTGCACAGTGTTAGCGACAACGATGAGGAGACTCAACAGCGACAGCATCATGGAGAATCAGAGAAGACAACATGCCCAAAATGTGGAGGCACGCACCGACTGTCGGAATATGTCGACTTTCGAGCATTGAACGTTAAACAGCGCTGGGAGTTTGTGAAATCGAAACGGCTATGTTTCTGTTGTTTCTGGCGGCATCTCGTACGAAACTGCAAAGCTAAAGAAACCTGTGGCGTCGATGGATGCAAATCAATTCACCACGTACTGCTGCATACCGCCGCAGGCAATGATGGCAGAAACAAGCTGACTGGGCAAACAGTGCCTCGATCTGCCAACAAGGAGGAGTCTTCAATCATGTTTCATGGAAAGACGGCGAGTAGCCCTCTCTTTCGCTATATCCCGATAACGATCCACGGCAAATCCAAATCTGTGAAAACATTTGCTTTGGCCGATGAAGGAGCTGCTTGTTCTTTAATTGAAAGATCCTTGTCTGACGAGCTCGAGCTAGAAGGACCGGCAACTCAATTGTGCCTGAAATGGACAGGTGATGTTTCTAAGGTTGAAAACAATTCGCAATCGTTGGACATCACTGTATCAACTACGAGTATGGAATCGCAGCGATACACTCTGAAAAGTGTGCGAACAGTGTCTGATCTCGACCTACCAGAGCAAAGCCTCGACCAGCAATTATTGAGTCTCGGAGTCACCTCTGTACGTTGCCTATAGATCCCTATTCCAACGTACGAGCACGAATCATCATTGGACTCGACAACATTAAATGGACTATTCCGCTGGAGTTGCATGAAAGTGAAGACGACGATGTTATTGCAGCACGTTGCAGGCTTGGCTGGGCTGTTTACGGCCGCTCAGCAAAGGAATACTCATCGATTCCACGCCTGTTACATATTTGCCAATGTAGTGAGACTGGCAGTTTGGATGTTGCATTGAAAGAGTACTTTTCTTTGGAATCAATGGGAATTGTCGCTACGATCAATCCATTACGATCCAAAGACGATGAGCGATCGATGCAAATCATGGAAGCAACGACAACGTTCTTGGCAGACGAGAATAGGTGGCAAACTGGATTACTGTGGAGATTCGACAAAGTGGTCTTGCCTGACTCCTATGAAATGTGTCTTAAGCGACTAAAATGTCTTGAATCGAAAATGTCGAAAGATCCGCAGTTACGCAACTTCATGCTAACGACGATGAAAAACTATAAGGAAAATCGTTACATCAGACGCCTGGATGATAGTGAGTTGGCGCGTAAAGATATAACATGGTTTCTTCCTATCTTTACCGTCACCAACCCTAACAAGAAGAAGACACGTTTAGTGTGGGACGCCTCAGCGAAGATCCAAGGAGTGTCTCTAAACGACTGCCTGCTAAAAGGTCCTGACGCACTTGCATCATTGATGGGCATTCTAATACGCTTCAGAGAACGCCCAATTGCTATTTCGGGAGACATACGCGAAATGTTCCACCAAGTGAGGGTGCGACCAGAGGATCAGGCAGCTCAGAGATTCCTCTGGCGTGATGGAAACTCGCAACGGCCACCGGAGGTATACGTCATGCAAGTTATGACTTTTGGAGCACCGTGTTCACCTTCCTTGGCGAGTTACGTTTTGAAACGCAATGCTCAACGATATGAAGCTGAATATCCCGAGGCCGTAAAAGCCATTTGCGGCAACACTTTCGTCGATGACTGGCTTCAGTCTGTGGACTCAGTAGCTGAGATGACAAAGCTAGCCCAGGCTGTAAAACTAATTCATGCTGATGGAGGATTTGACATGCGACACTGACATCAATTCTCAAGCAGTGGTCTGTGCTCTTGAGAATAGATATGACATGTTGGACAAGCCAATTTGTTACCCAGACGTTGGTCCGGAAAAGGTTCTGGGCATGTGGTGGCAACCTGGAGAAGATTGTCTAACGTTTATGGTGAAGCCAGATACGATCGCAAAGGCTCTGGATGGTCGGCCAACTAAACGCCGCGTCCTGAGCATGATTATGACCATATTCGACCCCCTTGGAATTGTTGGATTTTTCAACATACGCGCAAAAATCATTCTGCAAAATATATGGAGGAGTGGAGTCGGATGGGATGAGCCGCTCAAAGAAGAAGACGAGGCAGACTGGCGTCGTTGGTTGGATTTGGTGCCAACGTTAAACAATCTGCGTATAGCCCGATGTTTAAAAGGAGTTAGTGCAGCTAGATGTCTGGAAATGCATACATTTGTAGACGCGAGTGTTAATGCATACGCTGCAGTCGTATACATCCGAGCTGAAGTAGACGATCAAGTTCATTGCAGCCTTGTAGCGTCAAAACAAGGGTTGCTCCATTGAAACCAATTTCGATACCTCGCATGGAACTCATGGCTGCTGTTTTGGGACTGAGGTTGGCCAGATGTATCGAGTCTGAAATGTCAGTACACGTTGACAAGAAAGTATTCTGGACAGACTCTAGAGACGTTCTATTCTGGATACGTTCGGATGTTCGTAAATTTCACCAATTTGTTGCACTCCGCATTGGCGAAATCTTAGAAGGATCAGATGTGAGTAACTGGAGATGGGTCCCGTCAGCGCAAAATGTGGCCGACGATGGTACCAAATGGACAAGAACGCCTGTCATTAACGAAGCGAATAGGTGGTTCAGAGGGCCTCAATTTCTATATTCGGATGACTCTCAGTGGCCGCAGATGAACATTGATGCGAGCCAACATAGCCATACTATTCTGCAACACGTCGAAGAGCAATTGGAAGCCATGTCACCTTTGAGCTGTATCTCACCAGACCCAGAAAGATTCAGCAAACTGGAGAGATTAAGAGCCGCACAGTTGCGAGTATTGGATATCTTGCGATCTATTGTCAAGAAGAGCATGGGATCGGAATTAAAGAAGTTACTATTACTTGAGCGGCCAATCGAGATGGATATCATTCTAATACGAGTGTGCCAGGAAACCGAGTATTTCAGCGAGATGAAATGCTTGAAAATGGGAAGCAGTATTATAGATCGGAAGAGCAAGCTATTCAAATGCTCTCCGTACTTGGACGAAGTAAGCATACTGCGCGTCAAGGGAAGAATCGACCTAATAGAAGGAGTCGAAGTAAACCTAAAGCGACCCATAATCCTACCAAGAAGACATCGATTTACACTTCTGCTGGTTGAGTCGTATCATCGCCGGTACCATCATCTGTACGATGAGATCGTGGTCAATGAACTACGGCAAAAGTTCCTGATATTTGGTCTGAGAGCCTTGGTGAGAGAGGTTTCTCAAACTTGTCCAGCATGCCGGATGAGGCGCGCGCGTCCTAGGCCTCCAGAAATGGGAAGTCTACCGCGTGAGCGTTTGGCGCACCACATGGCGCCGTTCACCTATACAGGAGTGGATTACTTTGGGCCCATCGACATCATCGTTGGACGACGGCACGAGAAGCGCTGGGGTGTTCTGTTCACATGCCTCACAATTCGTGCCGTACACCTGGATATTGCAACGTCATTGTCAACCGACTCTTTTCTTTGTATTCTAAAGGCATTTATAGCGAGACGTGGTTGCCCGCGACGAATGATGTCCGATAATGGGACTAACTTCCGAGGTGCGAGTAGAGTGTTAAAAGATGAAGTGGAGCGTATATCGACCAGGGATGTGGAGACCAAATACCCAGAAATGGAGTTCATGTTCATTCCGCCAGGCTCACCGCACATGGGCGGTGCATGGGAAAGATTGGTACGCTCAACAAAGTCCATTCTAACGGAGATCTTGCCGCCTGGTGGATTGCGAGAAGAAGTGCTTCGTGCTGCGTTGGCTGATGTGGAGGGTATTCTCAACTCACGCCCACTCACATATGTACCACTGGGATCGGCAGACTCAGAAGCGCTTACACCGAACCATTTCCTCTTGGGCCACTCTAGTGGAATTCGTGAACGAGACAGCGAAATCCATAACGGTGACAAGCTTGCCAAAGGATTCAGAATTTCGAGCCAGTTAGCCGATCAGTTCTGGAAAAGATGGATTCGAGAATATCTACCAACGCTTACGCGTCGTACCAAATGGTTCCAACCGCCGCCAGATTCGATCGCCGTGAATGACATTGTTGTTATCGCAGATGAGAATGGCAAACGAAACAGCTGGCCCAAAGGAGTTGTGGTAGATGTTCACCGATCGAGAGACGGTCAGGTACGGAGTGCCGTAGTGCGCACTCCAGAAGGTATTGTGACTCGCCCCGCCGTAAAGCTAGCCAAATTAGATTTGAAAATTGGTAATACACAACGCGAATGCTAGTGAATTACGGGGTGGGGAATGTTGGCGGGCGAACTAAATTTTCTACTGGGGCTTTGCCAGCGCATTTCCTACTGGGCATTTGTAATCGGTGATTCTCTTTTGTGCATTGGAATTTCACCGTTACGTTCGCTAGAAGTAGCAATGCAGCTGCAAATTTCGGCAGCGTGATTTAATTTGAATTTGTATTTGAGCCCAAGCAGAGGCAAATAATTGTTAACAATAAAATAGGGATTTGAAGGTGTGCGCAGAGCACGAATGTAAGTAAAATTATGAAATTATAATGAAATGTAAATAATGTAATGAAAATAATAAAGATTTCAGCAAATATTGATCCACTACAAGTTGTTGTTTTCGACTAGTGGATTGCTCGAAGTACGAGCAACGGCACACCAACCAAGGCACGGATCCGGTGCCAACAGGCTCAATTACTTTATCGATTTGCTCTTCGCCCGATATGACCATCTGATCGTCGACCATCTGCAGTTCGTCCCCTTGGTTAATTCGTTTTTTCGTGAGCATTTTGCTATATTGTTGTTGCTTGTTATTGTTTGTTTTCTTGATAAACTTGTTAAAAAGAATATATCATTTTGCTTTCACTTTTGTTCTTGTTGTTTGCAATTTGAGAATATCATTTTTTTTTTTGTATATTTGATCTTTGAAATGTGCGGCTTATTAATTTCTTTTCTGCATTTAGTTAAGTTAATTCGTTTTTTTCGTGAGCATTTTTGCTATATTGTTGTTGCTTGTTATTGTTTGTTTTCTTGATAAACTTGTTGTTAAAAATTCTTTTGTACATTTTTTGTTTTGTGTTTTTCTGTTTCAATTCAATTTAACAATTATTTTTTTTTGGGGATTTTTGTTTTATCGTTTAACAATAAACTTAATATGTTTATAAACTTTAATATCAATTAAAAACGTCTTACAAATTAATAAACACATATTATATAAAATTGCATTTG